>NW_008705601.1:95786-137287 GCF_000186865.1 Aureococcus anophagefferens
CCACGAAAGTTGGATTAAAGTACATAGTGACCCTTGGCCAAGCGACCAACTCTCGTGTGCCTGTCTTTCGTTGGGAGAACATGCAAATTGCCTCGTACGCATCGGCGACATACGGTTCCATCGGTGTATTTCTGTCGGATGCAGCTGCTTTTGGAATCTCAAAGCTCGAATCGCAGAGCATGAGCCCTCAGATGGGCGTTGTTCTCGAAAGAACTACCTCGACACTTATCGCCTAGAGCTCCCGCGCCTCGCTCTCGAATACTCCCATCGGTTTCTTCCTCGGCGCCGGGGGCTCTTTCTCGAGCGAGGGCACCGGCACCGGTAAAAAAGAATCGCTCTCGGTGTACTCGGGAACCTCTGGAGCTCTCTCCGTGGCGTCTGGTCGGGTGTCCTTCACGCTCGGTCTCACGGGTCCGTGCCTGACCTTGGACACAGCGTGCTCATCGTCGCTCGTTGCCGTGCATTTGGGAGCGTCAGCTCTCAAGCTCGCCGAGTGTCCCGAAGCAGCGGCGACGGGCGTTGGGATGCTGACGGCGACGGTGTCGATGGCTTTCTCGGCGGCGGGCATGCTCTCCGCTTTTGGACGCTGCCACACATTCGATCGTCGCGGAGACGGGTACTGCCGTGGGGAGGGCTGCGGCGCTTTTCGGTTGTCCTCTGGATGTTTGGAAATGTCAGTTTTGGGCACAGCTGTGCAGCAAGACGGTCCGAGCGCGAGCCTGACGGCACCAAATGGGTCATCGCAAAGACGACTCATCGATGCTGTACAGGCAGACACGGTTTTAAAATTTCGAGTTCTAGAGGCGCATGGCACTGGCACAGTTCTCGGCGATTCTATTGAGGTGACCGAAGTTCTGGTTTCTGAAACCCACGTGGCGTCGTTGATAGGTTGGTGCTGTAGTGAACGCTATATCTCTCAACTCGCACATTTGAGTTCCTGTGGCAGAAACTACCTGCTTGAAATCAAACATGGGGCATCTGGAGCCGGCCGCTTCGGCCTCGTCCCTTGCGTCTGTGATTCTTGTTTTCTTCCTGACATCCGTGTTAGCTGTTAATGCATAGTTGCGTCGGTCGTTGGTCCACGAGCGCCTAGGAGTGATCTCCATGTCATGTCTCTAGGCTAAATGCGCACCTATCATGATTTTCCTCATTTCACATGCCCGCCGAAACGGGAATGGTGTCGAAGTACACGAGCAAAGACACCACTCGTGCTTTCCCAGCTTGAACCAATTCATTTGGCTTTAGCGGGACCATCGCTCATGCAGGATTTCTTCAAGGAGGCCCCCACAAGAGGTGTCCAGCAGATCACTGCTAACGATAGATAACCTCAGTGTTTTGAAATCAAATCATTGATAAGCAGGATCAAAACCGATCCCAATCACCAGAATCCACATAAGAAAATGTAATGAATACACTCGAGAACCTGTTCGGCTCAGAACTCAAGATTGACACACCATTTGTGAACCTTGAGGCTGTGTCTTAAAGCCTCGATGAGGACTAATCGTTCCTGGCCATGGGGCTCAGGTCAAGCATGGCCTCAGTACTGAGCTCCAAGATAAGCAACGCAGTGAGCGCTGTAGTGGAACCAACACAAATATTTGAGACTCCAACGATTCGAACATTCCGAAAACATCTCTCGCAGCTGAGCAGTATATCTGAAGAGATACTGCATCCGATTTTATCGGAGACCATATCGCGTCAAATTGACGCTGGAAGACGTGGCAGGGAAAAATGGAGCGGCCTCTCTCGCAAACTACGCGCTTCGCTCGGTGTCAACATCGAGGACACAAAATTGATGACCATGACCAACGCGAGAGAGCTCCTTGGATTCCTTGACTAACGTGCAGAATCTGCGGCTGAAATTACACCTGAGCCATCCTACAGCTTGTGGGACAAAATGTTGTCTTTCCACAGTAAAACGTCGGGAGATAGATATGTACTTAGTCAAAAAAATACATGAACAATTCTGTTGGTGTTTGCCATGCCTCATTCCGGGCTTCAGGCTTTGATGTCGGGGCTCGACACACACACGTACTTGGCGGTAGGCAGTGAGCTTTGCCTCTTACCATTCACATCAATGATGGAATGATCTAATTTTTTAACCCTGTAAAGACACGAAACTGATGGACTTTAAGTAAATGTACGCAGCCTGCGAAATCAGGCATAGAATCATATTTCTATTGAGCCAGAAACTCCAATTCCCAGAATCTTTGAGGCCATGCAAGATTGGTCTGCCCCATGAATATTGGTCGACGCCACAGCGGCATATTCCGCGTGTGAACTGCCAGTTTTCCGGCAAGTTAAGGACATGTTTAGAAACAGCATATGCATGGCACTCCTACGCAACCCCACTTCCTGTCTCGGTCAACGACACCAGTTGTACGGATGAGAAAGTCTGGTTACGTATGAGAAGTAGTGGATAAAATTCACGCGATTGTGCGCAGACTAAGCATACACATAGCTCCGATACGAAGAATTGCCAGGCGCATTCGAGATCATATACCAGAGTCTTGCAATTCCCTTCCAACCTGCAAATATGGATGCGGATATTGATATTGAAATGCCCAAGCGCACACAAATCGAGCTTCAGATTGACACACACGTCCTTGCATGGGAGCTGGGTTACCAGTAATCGTCGTAAGCAACTGTCGATTACCTATTCATCGACGTCGAGGCCGAGCAAGGCGTTGTAATTTACCTTCAGCATGGAGTTCCTTCGCAAGAGGCCGTGGTTTTACTCCATGGTGGTCTAGGAACACCTGTTGCTACCCAACTGCAGCCGCATTTGCCTTAGGACTGGCCAATGATGACTTTGCAGGCACCTGAATTGCTGAATCAGGAACAGATTGAAATCTCCAATTTTCGGGATCGTGCTCTGTTATACAATGATTGCATTAGCAGACAATGAGTTCAGAGAAGTGTTCACTTGGTTGGATACTCCCACACGGGTCCGTTAGCCTATGAAATGTCGATCAATTTCGTGGCAGCTGGGCTACGCTGTGGATCTTTAAGCCTGATCGATCCGTTACCATTTTCGATTTCAAACAGGTAAAGTGGAAATTTAATCCAAGAACGGGCAAAGATGTACGACTTCGTGTTTGGGACCCTGCTACTCACAGAGACAGGTCTCACCCAAGCAGTATCGCTCGGTGCGATCACATCCTTATATAAACTCGAGTAGGAAGCGGGTCAGATTAGCTCCGAATTCATCGAAGAACTGAGACTGATCGTCGACGCTGCTCAGACTTTAGCCTACGAATACCCGACTTTTGATAGATCATCAGCGCGACCAAAATTCCGAGCTTTAATCACGTTCTCGACAACGAATGATGCATTTGACTTTTTCGACAAGGCAGGCTATGCAGGACGTGATCACGCAGACAAGATCTATGGATGGAGCACGGTATTAGACACTTCGAACATGAGCATTGAACATCTGGATTGCGACCACGCCAAGGTTTTCACCACAAAGACATCAACGCTCTGAGTTGCATCCTCGCTCATTCGCATGCACGAAGAAAATAATTATACAGAGGACGCCAAATGAACAAGTTTCGGCGTGCCTACCATCGGCAAAGTTATTTGGAATGAAGATTTTGCGATTCCCAAGAATTTGCTCGCTCGCGCGGTGGTATTCAGCAAGGGCAGCGTCCGGGTGAATTGCGAGGAGCATCCCGAGCTGGACTCCAAGGCGATCGTGGAGCTGTACGACGTGGACAAGTCGGAGGCGAGCCTGCGAAAGAAGACGGAGAAGATGGGCGCTCGGTTCGTGAGCTACGAGAACGGGACGTGGGCGTTCGAGGTGCGCGGCTTCGGGGGCGGTGGGACCAAGGCGACGAAGCTGAGGGACCCCGCGTTCGGGTCGGTGACGTGGGAGCGCGATCTCGGGATCACTTCGGAGCAACTCGCTCGCGCGGTGGTATTCAGCAAGGGCAGCGTCCGGGTGAATTGCGAGGAGCATCCCGAGCTGGACTCCAAGGCGATCGTGGAGCTGTACGACGTGGACAAGTCGGAGGCGAGCCTGCGAAAGAAGACGGAGAAGATGGGCGCTCGGTTCGTGAGCTACGAGAACGGGACGGTGGGACCAAGGCGACGAAGCTGAGGGACCCCGCGTTCGGGTCGGTGACGTGGGAGCGCGATCTTGGGATCACTTCGGAGCAACTCGCTCGCGCGGTGGTATTCAGCAAGGGCAGCGTCCGGGTGAATTGCGAGGAGCATCCCGAGCTGGACTCCAAGGCGATCGTGGAGCTGTACGACGTGGACAAGTCGGAGGCGAGCCTGCGAAAGAAGACGGAGAAGATGGGCGCTCGGTTCGTGAGCTACGAGAACGGGACGTGGGCGTTCGAGGTGCGCGGCTTCGGGGGCGGTGGGACCAAGGCGACGAAGCTGAGGGACCCCGCGTTCGGGTCGGTGACGTGGGAGCGCGATCTCGGGATCACTTCGGAGCAACTCGCTCGCGCGGTGGTATTCAGCAAGGGCAGCGTCCGGGTGAATTGCGAGGAGCATCCCGAGCTGGACTCCAAGGCGATCGTGGAGTTGTACGACGTGGACAAGTCGGAGGCGAGCCTGCGGAAGAAGACGGAGAAGATGGGCGCTCGGTTCGTGAGCTACGAGAACGGGACGTGGGCGTTCGAGGTGCGCGGCTTCGGGGGCGGTGGGACCAAGGCGACGAAGGTTCGGGTCGGTGACGAGGGGTGCTAAAGATAGGTCTTCCAGGTGGTTTTGCAGAGCATGCCGATATCAAGTTAAGTGATGAAGTGATGCTCTTGTTTCAAAGTTCACTCCGCGGGGTAACTTTGAATCATAGTCAACACCACACTTTTGAGGTTAGGTTTTGAATCTGTGCTGATAGGGGCGTCCTACGCGCCTCGGGGGGGCGTTAACCACGGGCGGGGTCGCATCGCTTCCCGGCGCGAATTGCGCGAAAAAAGCATCACGCAACGCTGCGGCGTCTGGTGAGTAGCCGTCGCCAACTTGAATAGGTGGAAGACTATAATCTGTCGAAGCAGATGGGGCGTCGAAGCAGGCTGGGCGTCGAGGCGGGTGGGGTTCAGTTGGCGATCGCCTGCGTTCAGAGGTAAGGTCTGTCCAGGATCCGATGGCACTTGGAGATGCTGATAGCCTCCGGAGACTGATGATCCAGCCTGCAGTTTCCGCCCAGAGATAGAGAGTTTTATATCTCCCTAGTGGCTCGCTGGTACAGAGCCACCAAATATCCCTTCCCTTCCTAATACTTTCCAACCCTGTTATAGCTGCTTCTCGCACTGTGATAGACGGAGAGTCTTCCTGGACCTAGTGAGGCAGAGTCGGACGGCAGGGCAGCCCCACTAGGCTGCCTCCCCGTGCCGGAGTTTACTATATCGTTATGGGCGGAAACGAAAGCAAAGCTGAGCCTCTCTAATGTCGATCATGAAGTGTCGGAGGGCATTCGATCCGATTGTACCCCGGGCGGCGGTGTCATTCGGGTGGACACTCGTTAGAAGACGCCGGTCGACCGTGACGGACGAGTCGCCGACAGGGACGTCCGGAGCGACCGGGCGGAGGTGTCCCGCAGCTCGGACGCGCATCGGTCCTTGTCCCAGTGCCCGACGGCGCCGGTCGCCGCGCCGCTGCGTCGCGCATGGGCGGCCCGGTCGAGAACCTCCTGCGCGCCGCGGGCTGCCCGCTCTACGCCGTGCCGAAGGCCCTGGGCGTCGACGTCGAGGCGCAGCGGAGCGCGGAGCAGCGGGAGGCGGACGCGGAGCGCTTGTGCGTGGCGCCGTGCTCGACGAGACGGACAACGGCATCCCCGACGTCTGCCTCGAGCGCAAGTGGTGCCCCTTCAACCCGGACAACCCCGTCACGACAACTTCGTGTGCCTCGTCTTCGGCAACATCGGCTTCCCCTACTTCGACCAGCGGCGCAAAGTCTACATGGGTCGTCGCCATGTGGTCGACGCTGCTGGCGATGTTCGTCACGGCCTTCGGCGCGCTGTCGCTGTCGACGGACCCGGACGTCGTGCGCACGAGCTACTGGGCGAAGCTCGAGACCTGGAACTTGACGTCCCCGCGAGACAACGCACTACTACCTCGGCCTGCGATCCATCGTCACCGTCTACGACGGCGGCGACGAGACGACGGACCGGCTCGAGATCGACTACATGGTCGGGCGGATCCCCGGGAGCCGCGACGTCGACCCCATGCGCGAGGCGCTGCTCGAGAGCTGCGCCGACTCCGCCGCGGGGAACCAGATCGGCGCACTCCTGTCGTGCGTGACGCTCATCTTCGCGCTGCTCGGCACGATCAACCGCATGAAGTTCTCGAGTGACGCGAACGTGCAGAAGGCGCTGGGCCTCGTCACGGACACGTGGGGTGCGCTGACGCTGAGCTACACGCTCTTCAACTTCCACGCGAACTGCTTCGACGACCTGCCGAGCCGGTTCCAGCGCCTCGACCTCGACTACGAGTGGGGGCCGGGCTGGATCTGCTACCTCTTCTGCGCGCTGAGCGACATCATCCGCGCGGCCGCGCACTGGGTCACGCCGACGCCGGGCAACGGGTCGGTTGTGTGCACCCTGAGCCTGCCGGCGGAAATCGTGAAGCTCCTGGACGCCGACGGTGACGGCGAGATCACCTGGGAGGACCAGAAGCTCATGTTCAAGAACCTCAAGAAGCTCATCGCGCACGAGACCGTCGTCGTCCGGTCTCGCGCGATGCTCCTCCGGGCCGACATCTTCGAGGGCGGCGGCTGCGTCATGCGGGCCGCGTCCGACGCGGCCGAGGACCTGGCGGACCGCGTCCGTGCGTCGCTGGCGGCCCACGACGAGAGCCCGCACGCGCTCGGCGAGCTCGAGAAGCGCGACTTCGTCGCGGGCGCGCTCGCGGAGTTCTCCGGCGGCGAGGCGGCGCCAGCGCCGGCGATGGCGACGCCGCCCGCGACGCCGGCGACGGCGACGCCGCCCGCGACGCCGGCGATGTCGCCCGCGTCGCCCAAGGCGTCAAAGGCGCCCAGGGCGCCCGCGCCGCCCAAGGCGCCCGCGCCGCGGCCGGGTCCGCCGCCGCGCGACGCCGGGCCCGCGTAATGAGCTTCTGGATTCTTCACCAGACTATAAGAATCGTACTTGACCGTATGGTACTGATCATAACCAAATATACCGCAACGGATAGGCAATCTCAGTGGTGCTTCCCCCCTCATCGCCTGTCGCGCTTGGTTGGGACGGACCGTCCCGTGACAGCGAAATACCGCCTCTCAGTCATTGCTCTCAGTCAGCACACGCGAGGCCCAGCGCCCCGCGCGCGATGCGCACCAGCGGTCAATCAACGCCGGGAACTATCTTGGGTGCGTAGCTTCTACTGTGCCACAAGAGGCCGCGCTCGGCTCATGGCATTGAGCGCCGACGCGTTGGATCTGCATGGTATCGCCGAGAACATCAGCACGGCGGTCTCCGTGTGAACGAGTTCTGTGGCTCTGCTTCGTGACAGCTACCTCTGACGCGTGCATTCTAGAAGCCCGCTCTACTGCTATGGCTGTGTGGTCATCCAGTGGCATAGGAATAAAATATTTACGAGGCGACTGCATTTGAAAACACCAGCTGTGGCCGAAACGACGATGGTTCTTCAATGCTCATGGATTGAACATTTTGGGCGCTTTGGGCAGGACAGGGCACTGTGGCGTTGTACGCCATCGACATGCCACTCTTGCCAGCTTGGTAGAATTCAGATCCGACTGCACTTACAGAAAAGCTCGCGCGATCATTCTCTGTAGAGCTACCCACGATCGTGTCTTCGCTGAATCATCCCGCAGGTTGCCAAGCAGCTGTTACTTTGTACAGTCTGCATAAGCGCACTGAACATCGTCTTGTCAATAGACTTAAACTTTCGCTCGATTTGTAAGGATGTGAGTATAAGAGGCGCATAAATTTCAACGAGCAGATATTCCATCTTCCGTACACGCAGGGCTCGCGGAATTTTATCGCATGCTTTCGAAGTCTAATCTGGAACCGTAACGGCAATACAATTCCCGCGTTGTACGAAAGCTTCCTACAAAGTGGCATGTGCGTCCAAGAGGCAGGTTGGACCATTTATGGCTGGGAATCTCGCATCGTCAATCCCATCTAGGTGAAACCATAAATTTCGCTCGCATCTTTTGTGTCGCGTGGCAGCTAGCGCCCTATGCTCAGCTAAAAGCTCGCAGGGATTCATGTCAGCTTAATCACAATCTTTCAAGGTTCTCCTGCTCGCATATGCACCAATGCAAGGCGGCGCTAAAAAGTGAGTCTCGTCGATCGGGCGGCAAATTCCGCGTTGATCGCACTTGGTCGCATTTCTTACGTGCTCGGCCTCGCCTGCCCCTGTTTCCCCGTCAGTTCCGCGTGCTCGGCTTCTCCTGTTGGCGCACATCTCACAGCAGTAGGATTATAACGAGCTGAGTGCGAGCAAGCGTGCATGAGCGCGGCAAACACCCTCGAGCAGGGCATGTATGCTACCTTTAGCGTCCCTGGTATGCAGTTAAATCATGGTTGTTGCCACTGGTTTCATGACTGCGCCGATGGATATTGCCGCAGAGAAGGCGCCGGGTCTCTTGGTAGGTCCAGCGAGGATGCTCGTCAAAGGCCATTAGTCTTCGGCGTCCTTGTCCGTGACTGGTCGCTCGACACATACTTAAAATTAAAACTCGGCGAACGTTTTTCATTTGGCTTTGGTGGAAGCCACTAACCAGTTAATGACGCCAGCGTCAATTAATTACCAGAAACGCACACAAGAAGGTTCCTCTGATGAGCAATTGGAGATCTATTCGACGGGGACTTGACGAGAGAGGTGTCCAATGCGTGTCCACTGGGTGCCCACATGGCACCATACTTTAATTGAAACAATCAATATCGAATTTTGCCCACCACTGCTTGGGCATTGGTGGCAGTATTACTGGGAGGTTGTGATGATATGATGCGAAATGGACAACGGGTTGACGCTAGCGAGCTTGGTATTAGACTCGCTGCGGCTTTCGATGTCCGGCTGCCGAAAGCGGTTGCGCATCCCGATGTCGGGTTCATGGCATTGGGCGCCGATTCGTTGGATCTGCGGGGCCTTGCCGAGGATATCAGCACCGCATGTTCTGTGTGAGCGAGTTCTCTGACTCTACTCGAGTGTGGGACGTTCAGAGCGCTCGAAGATCACCTTCCCGTGGGATGAGGGCATGACGCTAGCGAGCTTGGTATTAGACTCGCTGCGGCTTTCGATGTCCGGCTGCCGAAAGCAGTTGCGCATCCCGATGTCGGGTTCATGGCATTGGGCGCCGATTCGTTGGATCTGCGGGGCCTTGCCGAGGATATCAGCACCGCATGTTCTGTGTGAGCGAGTTCTCTGACTCTACTCGAGTGTGGGACGTTCAGAGCGCTCGAAGATCGCCTTTCCGTGGGATCAGGGCCTGACATTATTGGACTCACTGCAGCTTTTAAGAGTCAAGTGATATCGGCTGGCAGGACTTCGACTGGATATTTGTAGTTTCGACTCCCTGGGACCGCTTCTAACCCTGGTGTTTGAGAGTTCTTACTCTTGAATGTGACATCAGGACAAAACATACCACCAGCTTGATGAGAATCTTCCCTAATTTCACATGCATCGGCCGCCTATGGAAACTTCACGCCAATGTTCATCTAACATGATAATTGGAATATGTCTAAATAAGAATTAAATTATGTGAATCCTGTTCAATTGCAACTTCTTGAGATCTGTCATACTGCGTTTGTCAGTCGCGGCAAGCGCCCCTCTACATTGACAAACACGCTCACAGGTGTTTATGTTGGTCTATTTACCTCTTTACTCGGTGGTTCCTTCTGATGATCCAATAGAGGTGCAAAACCAAACATCTACAATGGAACGGCGAATTCTGTCTCAGTAGCTTCTGGTCGCATTTCTTACCTGCTCGGCCTCATCGGTCCGTGTTTCCCCGTCGATTCTGCGTGCTCGGCTTCTCTTGTTGCGGCGCATCTCGCATCGGTAGGATTGCAGTGAGCGGAGTGCAAACAAGCGTGTGTTGCCGCGGGAGGCATCCTCGAAGCAGGCATGTATGTTGCATTCAGCGTTGCTGGTATGTTGTCGAATCACGGGCGCTGCCACTCATTTGATAGCCGCGCCGACGGATATTGTCGTGCCGAAGGCTGCGTTGGATTTCTATGTGAGTCTAGTAATGATGAAACGGCACAATAGATTCGCTCGACTGCCGTTTGATAAGATGGTCCAAGCGCAAGTCTCACCGCCCCAAACGGAGCCTCTCAGCGTTCATTGCTTTGAGCCGCGGATTTTGATGCAGCTATCAATGGTAGCATCGCACTCGAAGCCCATGGAACTGGCACTGTGCTTGGCGACCCCATTGAAGTCGGGGCCGCTGTCAATGTGCTCTGCAGTGTGCAGGTCCACATTTGAACCATTAAAAGCAATGTCGGGCATCTGGAGGCGACCTCTGCGGTTGCGGGATTGGTGTCGTTGATCGCGCTTGCCTTCGCACAACTTCCGCTGTGTTCCTTGCATTTTCTCAATTTGCATGTGAGATCTCTAGAGCTCTGCCTGTTTTATTTTGCGACGGAAGTGGCTTCTAGCGCTCTTAACTAACCTACCGCAAGCTGATTGAGTTCGTTCGGGTACAGTGGAACAATAGCCCACGGAGCATTTTCCATTGGTGATGCGAGTTGCCTGTCGGTCTTCTAAGCCAGATCACAAATTTCATCATTTCGTGTTCAAAAGTGAGTTGCTGATGTTTCTGTCGGACTAGTGTGATTGGCTTTCGCAGAATTGGAAAGCATCGGCGCTGTATCCTGTGAGTTACGATGTCGTGGAAGTCAGTCCCTGGGAACTTTCGCATCATTGATGTAAAGGCCTTCTTCCAGAGAGCATACACTTTCTGAAGTGATGTAAAGGCCTTCTTCCAGAGAGCATACACTTTCCAAAACTATGGAAACAGTCCATGCCGCGCACCCTGATACACAGTGCCACACAAGAATAACCAGCATTCCATAAACCACGCTGTGTTCCAAAAGGTTAACATGTTTACTTCTTGCTGCTGGGTGCATGTACGACTCCTGTCTGTATCAAGTCTCACGTGAGGGCTTGTTATCAGGTAGCCTATGGTTCCGATGTGCCATTCAGCCCCGAGCATCCCAACGCCGGTGAGCTACCGCGACCTTGCAGTCCCCGCTTCGGCTTCTGTTTCTCCACGGAATGGATACGTACGCAGAATTTCAAGTCGCCTCCCTGAATCACCAGGGCTGGAATTGAAGTCCAATAATCGAATGGGTGACACTAAGCGCTCCAAATCGAGGCGCCGATTTTTCGTTGGGAGCCGGTGGCATGTTCTTGCGCGAGCAATTCGGGTACGAGCCGCAGAACTCGCGTTCTTGGCGCCTGATTACGCAGTATTCCTTGACCAGCGCCAGCCAAGCTGACATGTTTTCTCGCATTCGCAAGGCATCGGACTCTGATGCTGACATCTATGGGCTTGGAGAAGACTGGACAGCATCGGTCGAGCAGATAATGCGAGCTGTAAAGGAACAGGCCCTCGTCTGCGGTCTTGCGGGTATCAGTGAAGGCGCCACAGTTGCATCTGCTCTCCTCGTGTAGCTTGCCTCTGAATGTTGGCCCTGGTTTCGTGCTTGAATGCTGATCAGCGTGTGCGCGCTGACCTCGCCTGCTCACAGTCACCTGTACCAGGCTGAAACGAGCTCTGTGTCGTCCCTCCACTTGGTCGGCTACGGTGATACTAGGGACATTCAGCACATGGTTGGGCGGACAGCGGGAGTCTACAAATCAAGCTCTGGTATTTGTTTTTTCAGTGGCGGACACAAGCTGCCCGACCTGAGCGCTCGGCTAGTCAATGCGCTCTAATCTCTCCACTGTATCACTTTCGGCAAGTCCGCCACGTATGTATGGAATCCCGCTTGTTTTTAAGGGCGAAATTTTGACCAGAAATTATACCGCGGGTTTGCGTCCTGTTCGGTACTGCTCTAGAATGCCTTTTGGCAGATTGGCAGCGCTGGCTCAGCTGAGACCTTGTCGTCACATAGTGCAACAGTGTGTTGGCAGAAAGAGCATGTTTTGCTTTTAGAAAGTGGACATGTGATGGTTGCCACCTTTCTCACCAGGTTGCTTTGCTTAATTGCGTGCTACGCTCTCATTCTCCAAGGCGACGACCATCTCACCACTCAAGTTACAAATCGAAGTCTCAGTTCCTGTCAGGAGCAAAGTATCATGACGCCTATTCTTGCGGTGCTTAGCCAAGATAAGTGCTGATCTCATTTGGCTCAAGTCGCAGATTGGTGCGCCAGCACTAGAGAACCTGGCCGCAATAGATGTCCACAATGGAACGTGAGTGCCGCCGCATATGGCATAAAGGATGCGTGGGATCAAATAAATCATTATGTGTTGATCCTCAAGTGAATCAAAGTCTTTGGTATTTGAAACTCGCTGGTCTTGATGCATCGTAAGAATTCATTGCCCATGCTGCTGAATTAGAACATCAATTTTTTGCATGCAAGTTTCGTTACTTCTAGTCTTAGCGTCGTCCATGAGAGATGCGTGAAACACATCATGCAGTCTAGCCTACGTGCTAGGAAAGTGAATTCGATGATGTGACTCATGTATCATTCACTAATCCAAAGCAAAGATCCTTCATGCTATTGGAGCTCAGATTGAATCATTCTAATCAAGGCTTTGCTTGAATGCAGTCAAGTGTAAGAGAAGATGATATAATGTTCTACGGGCTTGGTCTTGTACCTTGGTCGCAATCTGACGTGACTCGCCCCTTCTGTTTTAGCGCCGACAGTCGTTGTGGGCTTCGGGGTGTCTTGTCTGCAAATTTGCGTATAAATGAAGCCAGATGACATATTTTTGTTGAAACCTCGCTAGGACGTGACGAAAACTCCTGCCAGTGTGCATCGTACTGTTAAACAGTGGGACACTGTCCTGGCAGTCGTAGTCTTGTGTTCCCAGTCGCTAGAATGAACTCAGACCTTTAGTGCGCGTTTTAGGCAAGCTCGAGCTGTTGGCAATGGTGTCCAAGCAATCGGGCGGCGACCAGACTCGCCGTGTCATGTTGCTGTTATTTCCTGCTGAAGAACACTCCACGTGTGCTTGACTTACACGGCCGTGATTCCCCTGATAGTACTTTTGGGCCTTTTGTGTCAAAGTTGAGCCACTGTCGAGGTGCACGTGGTCTTTGAGGAGGTGAATGGCTTTGCTTCCGATGGCCCGGATACCAGGCTTCTTGGCAAGAACTAGCTCATCAGTATGATGACCATCGCTTCCTGACTTGCCAGCTTCCACACAGTGCAGGCTCTTGGAGATGTTTCGAACTTGGTGATCTCTGGTGTTGATGTTTAGTACACATGCGATCTACAACCAAGTGATAGCTTGGAAGCGCATCACATGAATCTCGTTGATGAGATTAGACTTGAGGATCACCAGAGACTTGACGCAGTGGGACTCACAGATTCGATCTCACTTCTGCAACCTAGCTAGGTGCGCCGAACTGTACATAATACAGTGAGTTTGATGTTGAGGATAACCAACTGAACTCCACGCAACATCAAGACTGTAAACCTGGCGTGGAGAGGTTCCGACACTGCACTGCTCGAGCTTGATGATTCTCCTACATTCAACACCATGACTTTCACTCTTCTTCAGGACTTGCAAGCTTGCTTGCGAGCTGCCTTTACATCTGTCAACACGCGGATTCTGGTGCTTCAAGCTGCCGGCCCCCATTTCTGTACTGGTGCGCGCTACCACAGCAGAGCGTCGACGGTTCCACTTTGGTGGGTCAGAGCACAGGACACATACAGTAAGGGTCTTCTTCTAGATCAACTACGGAGTGTTTCGATCTCAACTGTGTCCTTGCTCCAAGGAGCGTCCGTTGGCGGTGGGCTAATTTTGGGCCTGGCCGCAGACTTGCGGATGGCCACTCGCTCAGCCAGTTTCCGGTTGGGCGTGGCACCACACAGCCTTAGTCCGGTAATGATGGCAACGGGAGTACTTCCTAATCTCGTTGGATATCATTTTTCAATATGAATGTACACGGAAGATTTGTTCATAAATGGGTAGGATGCAATGTCATGCGGCCTCGTTGGTGTTGTTGTATGTTCCGATAGATCACATGCCTTGTCATTTGCCAGAGCTTAACGCCCTCTGGATAAATGTGCACGCATTCTTTAAAGTGACCAGCATTTCACTGCAGAGACTATGTTGAACATTGAGGCAAGAAAAAATCATGATGAAATGCGGATCGACTCTCTCACTAGACTGAAGACGCGAAGAAAATCGCACTGATTCGCTTCAAGCTGTGCTCCCAGCAATTTCCTCCTGTTTTCATCCTTTCAATCTGAAACTAGAGTATTGCCAGAGACAGTGGCAAATCTTGTAGGCTCTGTAGCCTCGTCATTAGTAGGAGACACAAATATCACTATTGAGGCCCCACTCATGGATGCCGGGATTGACTCGCTTTCAGCAGCCGAACTAACTCGATAGCTCAATGTTTGCTTCGGGACTCAGCTAGCAGTAACGACACTATTTGACTACCCATCTATCGCATTATTAGCGAAATATCTTAGATCGACCCTTGAATTTTGCTGTGGCGAGGTCACCACTTCGCACGGAATTGAATGCGTAGAATTAAATAACAAAAACCAAACGATTTTTTCCGCAACCAAGTGTGTTCATCTTCCACCCTGTCTCCATCATAACATCGACCTCAAAGGATGCTGTTGAGGCGCATTGAATGTGGCAGGCTCTGTGCCGTGCTCTTGCTGGGATGCTGATGCTGTTGATGTCAGAGGATTAAGTTCTGATCAAAGATGGCGACTCTGATACGGCGCGTTTTTAGTAGACTCGCATTCTTTTGACGCTAGTTGTTTTCGAATCAGGCCAGCTGAAGCATCGGCGCTAGATCCGCAATAGATGATTCTGTTGTAAGTTGGATACCGTGCTTTATTCAAAAGATGCCTCGGGCGAAGTTCGCTCGCGAGTGCTAACATTGGAATCATGCTTGGTATGATGAATTCAGATCAGCGGAGGGAAATATCGCGAATCCCTGGACCATACGACATGACCGGCAACGGTAATTTCGCAGCGGGGGCACGCCTCTCTTTTGTGCTCGGCATGCGAGGCCCTTGCATTACCACTGATACCGCCTGCTCTTCCAGCCTTGTTGTGACTCACATTTCTATACGACTGATTCAACACTAAGAATGCATGGACGCCCTTTCAATGGGCTGTAATATGATCCTGAGCCCACGTGGCGCCTTTTCAATGTTCTCTATCGCAGGGATGCTGTCCACACACGGTTGATCTCATACATTCGATTCTCGTGCAAATGGGTATCAGCGTGGTGAGGGTTGCGTGTGTATTTTTAACACATCCGCCATCACTGATGAAGAGATTTTTGTAATGCACCTTGGATCGAGCTGTCTGCACAACGGGCAGAGCGCAACGTTCACCGCATTAAATGGTTCGTCACAGAAGAATTTGTTGCTTCGCGCTGGGCCGGCCAACGCTCGTTTTATTGAAGCCCACGCCACTGGCACTTCTCTGGGCGACCCTGTGGAAACGAGCTCTCTGGCTGATTTGTTCAAGTCACAGAGTGTCTCGATTACTTCTCTCAAAGGAAACTTGGGACATATGGAAGGCACGGCTGGTGTCAGTGGCTTGCTGAATCTCAGCAACATGCTTGAGCTTCGGGCAGTTGCTGCTAATGCCCAATGCCGCATGTTGAATCTAAACCTGCAGAAGCTGGCAGCGGGGTGGTGTCTGCAGCTGGGGCTAGACTCAAATGCGGTAGCCCCTGCATTGACTGGCGGTACAAGCTCGTTCGGAGCGACTGGCATCATCGCACATGGACGGCTTGGAATATCACCCGATAAAATTACGACCGAGAGACAACACTAGTGGTGTGTCGATCTCGAACTGAAACTCGCCTCATAATATCGAGCACATGTTTGACTATACAGAGTGCAACGGTGCGGATCGGTCGACCGCATGCCTCAGTAGCCACCAGCGTCTCATAGCGGCCCTGGCAAACAGGCGTTGACACCTGACTATGTGCATGCTTCCTGGAAATTGAAAAAGCAGCTAAAAGATTCATGTCCAGCACCCGGCCCCGGTAGGTGCGCTGTGTATCCCGCAAGGCCGCAAAGTCGAGTGTCCGCAATCAACAGCCAGAATGGGCTTGTCGCTGGAATGCGCCCGTCACAGAGGTCCTTGTGACACCGTGCATCTAGCCCATGATTTCGTCTTGGTGTTCATAAGAACCCAGGTGTATGTCAACCACTGAATACATGATTGTACCTCACAGGCCAAAATGCACCGAAGATTGTATTATATTGGGGTAGAATACCATGGCTCGCATGATCATCCGTGCTCATCAATGCAACGCTAAAGTTTCAGAAGCAACCTGGATACTTTCATAGCCAAGGAACTGTTCACGAGTCAGAACCAGCGTGCAGGTGTGGACAACTTGAGCAAATAATTGTTCTGGTGGAATCTTTAGCAGGTTGGACCCTGGGTACCTCTTTGGGCGTTGATACACCATTGATGTCTGCGGGCTTGGACTCAATTGTCGTGACTGAGCTTGCATAGGCTCTTTCTTACTGGTTTCGGCAAGAAATTTCACCGACACTACTTTATGACTATCCCTCTCTCAATCAAGTCGCCAGCCGGTTACATGTAGCTTGCTTGAACACTGCACTGTCTTCGTAATGCGACAAGTAGATCGCTTTGCTTGGTGTGGTGCGAAGTAGGTGAAATTCAGTTGTCTGTGCCGTGGCCTAAAGCTTTCTGCTCGCTTAGTCTTTAAGCTGAAATTCGGAGCTCCATTCACTGGTCGCATCCGCTTACCAAGTGAATTCGCACGTGCCCGTAACACGTTGGTCTATATAGATCTCAACATATGCTTCTGCAACATATGGATCTTTTTTAAATCCTTCCTAGTTGGGCCTTGACTGAGCAGCATTCAGCATCTCATTCCCAGAGGCACATTCTATGGATCCACAGCAGAAACTTGTGCTTCACGTTGGCTACCTAACGTTTGAGCAAAGACATACGCAGGTCAGCTCATTATGTGCTCATCATGGCGGGGACTTCGCCATGGGAATTTTCGTGGGTGTTGAACCGAGCGGGCTGCAAGCTCTCGAAAGAGTTTCACCTTTCTTCGCTGTGACCAGTAGGGCGTCTTCAATCGCATCAGGAAGGCTTTCTTATTAATTGGGGCTCGTCGGCCCCTGCTATTCAGTTGACACTGCATGCGCATCTGCCCTGGTTGCGTTGCACATCTGCGCCATGACGTTTGATGTTGATTGCGAGTGTTGAGAGGGTATTAGCATGGGAACCAAGTTCCTCACTGAAGCGCTTCACGTGGCAACTTCCAGTGCCAGAATGCTCTCAGTCTTTGGCTGATGTCATTCTTTTGATCAGCGCGCAGATGGATACTGCCGTTCGGAGGGTTGTGGCGCGTTCCTGCTTTCCACGAGGACTTGTAGTGCCTTTGATCTCCTGGACTCTGCGGTATGACAAGACGGTTCGAGTGTTAGCCTCACAGCACCTAACGGGGCGTCCCAAAGGCGACTGATGAGGGCGGTGTGGGATCATGGTCATGATCTAGGGCTAGAAGCCCATGGCACGGGGACTGCCCTTGGAGATCCAATTGAGGTTATTATCTCATAATGAGGCCTCATCCGTCATTCCAGTCCATCCAGGTTGGCGCTGCTGTTGGAGCCTTGTGCGAGCACAATGATGGCATTAAGCGGTCTGTTGAATGCACCTCTTCAAAAGCAAACATCGGTCACTTGGAGGCATCTGCGGCCGCGGCGAGTCTAACTTCACTCACCCTTGTGCACCTTGGAACGTCCGCAGTCTTCGGAAATACGCAGCTGAATTCGTGAAGTGCGGGGTCATCATAAATCAATGGTGGACGAATTGAGTCTTAGGCTGAATGTACACCTCTTGTCCATCACGAGCGTAACATTTAGTATGCCAGCTGATGTTACACTGGTCGAAAGTGGCGATGCTAAAGATAGCAGCCTGTCATCACTTGCTCGTTTGAGTTCATTCGGCTTCAGCGGGACTATTGCACATGGGGCCTTGAGTTCCACATTAGTCTGTTTGTGGTGATGTATCACAAAAGTAATAAGTGGCTCCCTGTACCGAACTTGTTTTGGTGTGACGAAATTGTTAACGGGAAACAATCTAGGCAGCGATACCAACAATTGAGGCATTGACGATGCCCGTTTCCTTGCTATGGGCCTGTCATCTGCTGCAATGCTTTCTCTCGCATAGGATATTTCCAGCCACACGGAATTCAACGTGGAAATTATGAGCATCTTCGAGGATCCTACACCGCGCGCATTGGCCATGCGTTTATCTGAAGCAGGCGCAAGAAAACCGGTAGAGGAGCTCTTAGCTTGTATTCGAAGTATCGTTATGAAATACTAGCAATTACAAGAGATTCCACAAGAAATCACATCAACCTCTTCAAGTTCTTCTGGAAGTAGTCTAAAGGTGTCCTGGAACTAGCAGCAGCTGTTAACGGTCATGTTGTTGGATGGTTCAAACAAGGCTTACAACATATCTATATCACATTGGTTTGTCGGTCGGCTCTCTATTGAAGCCCTGTGTTTCGCGATGAGACAACTGATAGCGTGACATTCAATCTTGAGGACAACATATTCTGTGAACGAGGATGGCAGTTTTGGTGTGATTGTTGATGATGATCCCCAGTTCGATCTAAGTTGAGCTGTGGCTGATACTGAAGAGGAAGCTATTCACATTGGAGCTGTGCATTCAAGTGAGCATCTTTTGATCTTTGGTGGCAGTATCATCCGTGCCTTGCTTGTTGCCATGGGGTCCCGCCATCTACTGGTGATCACGATTCATCACATAGCATGTGATGGTGTTTCAGTTGCACTCATAATGGCGGAGCTGAGAGATCTCTATTTAAATGCACTTCAGCCTGGCGCAATCCAGTCACGTTGATGCGATGAATAGTATGTTCATTTTGCAAAGTGGCAGTGAGAATTTGTTCAGTCTAGTCTTGACGTGTAACGCTCATTCTGGATAAATTAGCTGCGTCATGGTTAGCTTCCCATTCTACGGTTGCCATTTGACCACCCACGGTGACCAGTGCAGCGTTCTTCGAATGGTGGAATCTGCCGCTTTTAGATTCCAGCTAATGACGTATCTGCCCTGCAACAATGATACAAAAATCTGTTCGCAGTAGTACTCGCATTGTGGGCTGTATTACTTTGTAGACTGAGTGGTCAGGACGAAGTGGTTATAGGTGTACCCTATCACGGTCGCGATAGTGTGCAAGGTCACTATTCAGACACCATAGGATATTTTGTGAACATGCTTCCCATCTATCTTGGAATTCCTCGTGGCCAAATGTGTCTCGGCCTTTTTTAAACTGTTTTATGAATATCGAACATGGCGATTTAAAATGCATAACTGCCTGTTCAGGAAATTGCAAACAGCCTTCCAAACCTGCCCCGTGATCCGTCATACCAGACAATGTACCAAAGTCTGTTTTTCTGGCAGCTTACGGATCGAGTCATGGACGGAGCATGGGGTGATGCTCTTCACGTCCGTCCGGCAGATCTTGGCTAGCCATGAAGTGGAGGTGCTCCGGGGACAGCAAAGTGCGATATAAGCCTCAGTGCAGTTCCCGATCCCTTTGGCTAGATTTAAGCTGAGATTGAGTATAACCGGGATCTATTCCAAGCAAGCACTGCAGAAAGATTTGTTCTATATTTTAAAACACTGGTCACCTCCTTCGTGAAAGCAGGGGATAGTGACCTCGTGTGGAAGCTAAATTACCTTGGGGAGGAAGAGAGAAACACATTATTATACAGCTTCAATGAGATGAAGCCAGCCAACTCTCCAGTGAGTCTAAGAGTACATGACTTAGTTGCAGAATAGACACTGCACGCACCTGCGAGATCGGCAGTGGAATGGTGCGCGAAGCAACTCACGTATTGAGAGCTTTAAGACTGTGCAAACTGCATAGCCGTATGGCTTCATGACCACATGATCGGTCACGCAATCCCAGACATGGTCGTGGCACTCCAAGTCAGCAAATCTATCGAAATGGCGGTTGCAATCTTGGGTGTGTTGAATGCTGGCTGCGCTTACCTGCCTTTAGACAGCACATGGCCCCTTGCAAGGTGAAGCTTCATGGTTCGTGATGCAAGGTGCACTCACTTTCTCACGCAAGGGGAATATGACCATAATTTCCTCAGTTTATTTGAGGCAATTCTCTGTCTGGATTAGGGCTACTAATTGCGTGTACAAAATGCTAGGATTCAACAACCATAGACAACTGCGCGTCATCTTGTATATGTAATTTACACCTCTGGTAGCACTGGGAAACCCAAAGGTGTCCTTGTGGAGCATGCTGGTGTTGTGAATTTGCTTCAAGGAACTCGCAAGCTTTTTTAAAAAATTCTCGCAGTTTAAAATCCAATTTGAGCCGCGATTTCTTTTAATTACGTTTTTGATGCATTCTAGCAATCTTTTTTTTAGTGTCTCGGTGTCCATGGTGGTACGTGTGTGTTTCTAGAGAGCGGGCTTTCGCTCATTGATCTCGATGATAGTTTAAAATTCACCATACTCTACGATGTACCCTCAGTAATGGCACTTGTGACGGTACCGCAGAACGTGGCATTGGTTCAAGTGATCGGTGAAGAGCTTTCACACTCGCTCGTCGCTAATTTACCGGTTGGTGTTGCCCTATGGAACTGGTACGGACCCACGGAAGTCTCAATAGCGGCCACATTGAAGGATGGCGTTACACTGTCGCGGCTGAATTCCATAGGATTTCCTCTCGAAAACGTTGCTTGCTACGTTGTCGATCGATAGACCGTCGAGCTTTTGCCAATCGGAAGCTATGGGGAGCTCCTGCTTGGGGGTGTACAGATAGCACGTGGTTACCTCAATCGGCACGAGCTAACAGCTGAGCGCTTTGTTCCAATGCCTTGGCCTACAGCCCACTCAAGCCGTGGCATAGCGTACCGAACCGGAGATCTGGCACGTTGGTGGCCAAATGGCGAACTTGAATTTGCTGGACGCATCGATTTTCAAGTAAAAATCCGCGGCTATCGCATCGAGTTGGGGGAGATTGAGCATGCTTTACGCTCGCAGACTGGCGTCGTCGAAGCGGTTGTTGTGATATGCGCGACTGGTGAGTCTGAAGGGGGTCTAGTTGCATATTTGCGCCCCAAGAATGTTGCATCAGGTGAGCCCTGGAGAAGAATACTGAAGGGAGTTGGCTGAATCCTACCTTCTTACATGGTGCCTGGAATGGCGATTGGAGTCGACCATTGGCCTCGAACAAGCAGTGGAAAAATTGACCGGACACAGTTACCAGGGGCCATGTCGGTTTTAAGGGAGCCAACTCAAGTTGTTGATTAAGTCAGAAGCACGGCGGAACACATCAGAGATCTCTCTCAAAAGATCATGGGCAAGACCGTTGGATTATGAACTCCCCTGATGTCTGCAGGGTGTAGCTCTTTAGGAGCTGTCCATCTGGCCCGAAGGTTGAGTATCGAACTCTCAATGCACCTGGAACCCACCCTTGTTTTCAACTATCCAACAATTGAAGCAATAGCTCTTCTTGTTCAGGGCGGATGCCCCAAAGTGAGGCAGAAAGTGCCCCGTTCGACGCTTTGTGAGTGTCGGTCAATCTGTTTTGTAGCTAAGCTGCAAGTCCACAAGCCGTCAGATCTTGACATGCTTTTGATCTGCAAACTCGATGCATCTCGCGTGGCACCATTTTTGCGTTGGGGATGTTCTCCTGTATTTCCCTCCGGATACGGCCAATTTTAGCTGCACCATGTCTCCTACACTGTCCCTTCTAGCATGTCTTATTTGGAAGCCCTGTCCGCAGATCCTCGCTTCCTTGCGGTACTAGATATGGCGGCTTAAGCTCTCAAACGGTCTGCGAGTTTGTGTACATAAGCTACCGGCGTGTACGTAGGCATGTCTGGAGTTCTCTCTTGATCTTCATTGTAAACGTAAGGGGGTTCGTATTCTTTGACGTCCGAGGCTTTATCGACAGCAGCAGGACGTATTTCGTACTAACATGGTCTCACTGGGCCCTGCATGTGCATAGACACCGCGTGTTCATCGATGCTGGTTGCTGTTGATTTAGCAGCTGCTTGGGTTCATACCTCTAGCTTTTGGGCGGTTGCCTCAGGGTCAACTTTTTTGTCGGTCAAAGACTCCACAGTGTTGACTACTGCTGGGATGTTGTCAAATTTTGGTTGATGTCACACCTTTGATGCCCGGGCAGATGGATATGCACGAGGTGAGGGCGGTAGTTTTTTCCTACTCGGCAGTAATTTTGAGGAGACTCGAGCCCAAGTGCTGGGATGTGCGGTCCGTTCAGATGGGGCAAGTGCGAGCTTCACTGTTCGCAAGTCTGTGTCAAGTAAATGGAATGATATAATTAGCCCTTGTAATTGTAGGCACCAAATGGTTTGTCTCAACGCAATCTTCTCGAGTCTGTGAAAAGTGTCTAGATGTGGGGATACGCCCTCGAGGCACACGGCACCGGGACAGCGCTCGGAGACCCGATCGAAGTCCATGACTTCCAGCGTGTGCCCATTTTGCATCGTTGATTACAGGTCGGTGCTGCTATAGCAGCTCTGTGTGTGAACTCAAAATCGGCACAATGCTCCTCATCAAAGTCAAACTTGGGTCACCTTGAAGCATCGGCAGCAGCTGGGGGTCTGGTGTCTCTCATGCTAGTGGCACTGAAGATGTTTATGATCACAGGAAATGCACAGCTGAATCAGTCTACTCCAATGCACCCTCTAGCAACAAACACATTGCGGACATAGGCTGAATTTGCACCTGTCAGGAATTGTATCTTCATCATTCGAGGTACCCACCGAGGCGGTTGCCAAAACCAAGTGCGGGTTAGGTAAAGGGTCGTCCCCTTTTTGTCGGCTGAGCTCGTTTGGATTCTGCGGGACTATAGCTCACGGCGCATTCAGGGCCAACAACTAGTCGAACGAATCTTGTTCGGCTGCCATGGTGCCAATAGGCTGCGAAATTTCAGTGTATAGATTTTAGTTGATGCCAAAGAACACATCGTTCCTACCACCTTTAATCCACTGATAGGGAAGTATCAAACTCAAGCAAAATGATGCGTTTCACTAGGTTTGAGCGCATTTACTATTTATCCTTGGAACAGTCATGACCGGTGACATTCCCTTAATGCACGCCGGTCTTGATTCGCTCTCTCTGACAGAACTAGTTGTCCAGCTGTGAAGTCACTATTGACTGAATTTGCCAAGCACTTGTGCATTTGACCACCCTACACTGAGATCTTTGGCATGTGCTCTTGATTTCTAATCGGATTTTCATGCAACTGCCATCACAATTTGACAGACTAATTGAGAGTTTTCGTCTATCTGAACTCTCGCTTTTTTCCTTCCTAACCGGATAAGTTCTGAGGATGGAATAAAGCTCATGTGCTTTAGAGGCCACGTGACTGCCTCAGATATACCTCCAACACGCTGGGTAGGCGAACAAGCTCAGGTAGCAAACTATGGTGCCTTTGTGTGTAATAGCTTATATAGTGGGCCTGCTTTTGGGCTTGGTTGTCAAGAAATTCAGGTGATCGATCCTCAGTAACTGATCGTGCTCGAATAAGCGAGCAAAATTCTGCTCGGTCTTTAAAACATGCCTGGTGGTGTCTTTGTTGGAGTTTAATATCAGTTAGGCCCCCACCTCTAGGTGCCCAATGCCTTTTCACCAATAGGTGCCTCCTGCTCTGTCGCAGCTGGCTGAGTATCATTCGTGCATGGATTGATCGGCCCGTGTGTTTCCTTAGATACAGCGTGTTCGTCATCTCTCGTGGCATCTCATATCGCAATTTATTCGCTTTGGAATCAGTGTCTCTTCGCAGCCATAGTCGGTACGAATATATTGTCAGAGCAAGCTAATGGAATAATCGCAAACGCTGGGATGCTATCTGCCTTGGGACGCTGTCACGCATTCGATAATCGTGGAGATGGGTACTGTCGTGGCGAGGGGTGTGGCGCTTTTTTAGCGGGCTCGGAGATACTGGAAAACTCCATTATCAGTATCGCAGTACAACAGGATGGGCAAAGCGCGAGCCTGACGGCACCAAGTGGATCATCACAGCGACGACTGATTAGGGCTATACCTGATTAAGGCACAGCTTTGGAGCGGCTTGAGGCACATGGCACCGGGACAGCGCTCGGAGACCCGATCGAAGTCCATGACTTCCAGCGTGTGCCCATTTTGCATCGTTGATTACAGGTCGGTGCTGCTATAGCAGCTCTGTGTGTGAACTCAAAATCGGCACAATGCTCCTCATCAAAGTCAAACTTGGGTCACCTTGAAGCATCGGCAGCAGCTGGGGGTCTGGTGTCTCTCATGCTAGTGGCACTGAAGATGTTTATGATCACAGGAAATGCACAGCTGAATCAGTCTACTCCAATGCACCCTCTAGCAACAAACACATTGCGGACATAGGCTGAATTTGCACCTGACAGGAATTGTATCTTCATCATTCGAGGTACCCACCGAGGCGGTTGCCAAAACCAAGTGCGGGTTAGGTAAAGGGTCGTCCCCCTTTGGTCGGCTGAGCTCGTTTGGATTCTGCGGGACTATAGCTCACGGAGCGTTTGCTTGTTCATCAAGCAGAAGACCACACGCCCTGATGGCACAAGTAGTCTCCCTAAACTGAATTTCTGAAGACTGGGATAGGTAGAGCTGATGCCAGCAGCTTGCAATAAGGAAGCCACAAGGAATGGTTGCAACTTGTCGATTAGTTGTAAGACATTGTTTCTAATCACAAATCATCGAATCCCAATCCAGCAACGGAGCACGTGCTTTCTGGTCTAAGTGACGACACGAGCCCGCATACGGATCTCACACGCCAAGAGACACCTTGAGCTTCAATCTTGGAAGGGATCAATCAGTCGTCACTGAACCTTTGGTCATCTCACGATTCTGGCTTCTACAAATCGCCCTGCAATCTGATTTTGCCAGGTTCCGGCTTGAATTATCTGGCAAGCAAGTACAATATTTTGCCAGAGCCTTTAACACCCTTCCTCTCTGATTCTGTGGAATTCGGACGCAGATTGCTTCTGGCATCTTTCTCGAGCCCTGAAAGATGGCTTGAGTACTCGAAAGCACGATTCAGGCATTACATTTCTGGAACTGCGAAGCGCTACTTGCAAAGGCCGCACAGGTCGATCAAACCGCGTGTGTTGGCGAGCCCATACAGAAACTGACCAATTTTATTGACCCTCATGATTGGAATGCAAAGGTTGAGTCCATAGCATTCCTTGCCTTGGGGACATCCATTGACACAACTTTGCCGTTCATGTCTGCTGGGATGGACTCGGTTGCTGCAAACGAATTGACGCGAGTGCTATCGGCTGAACTAGAACAGAAATTACCACGGACCTTCCCGTTCGACTATCCCACAATTGACTCGATTGTGCATCTCTTTTCGTCTGAGGTCAACAGTGGAGAGACTGCGTAGTTGACCTTGCATATTGAGGGAGACAGATCCAATCAGCTAGTTCCCTACAACTGAAAACACACAATCACCTTCATCATTGCATCTTGTTTCTAGCTAGCAGGATCCCTGAGCTCTAACTCTAGCTTGCGGCAGATGGCCACTCTGATGCGGACTACGAACTCGCACATCCCGATGGTGTGATGGGCGACTGAATTAAATCATCGATCTGCAAGGTATGGGTCGTTGATGGGCGTCGAACAACAAACCCTCGATGCAGCATTCTTCTGAATTTCCCTTGCCGAGGTGTAGACGCTGGATCCGCAATAGGGAATGGTGCTGAATGTTGGGTATTCATCGTTTAAGAAGTCACCGTATCTTCCCTTTTGTTCTGTAACAGATAGAGTGACACAAGGAGTTTTTGTTGGCGTCGAGGTAGGTGGGCTACAGGACCGTCAAAGAAACATCTTCTCGCTGAGCGGTAGCTCGCAATCAATCATCTCGGGGTGACTATCGTACTAGATTGGATTGGTTGGACCTTGCTACTCGATTGATACTGCATGTGCGTCCGCCCTGTCGGCGTTGCATGTTTGTAACGAAACATTTTTGAACAAAGAGTGCACCGCTGGTTCCTGTATCGGGATTAAGATCCTAAACGAGGCAGCACATGCTGCCATTTCGATTGCAGCGATGACCTCATCCCACGGACGATGCCACACGTTTGATCACTGAGCAGATGGTTACTGTCGTGGTGAGGGCTGTGGCGCGTTCGTATTGGCTCCCTGTGCATCAGATGCCAATATAGTTGCGGTGTATGGCATTGCAGTCCAACATAATGGTGCCAGTGTAAGTCTGACAGCTCCGAACGGGTGATCGCAAAAATGACTACTACAATCGATACCAGATCATTAGGCTGGCACCCATGTGATCCAAGCACATGGGACAGGCACAGCGCTCGGAGATGCAATTGAAGTGCTCGTCCCACTTTCTTAGAGCTCATGCAATATCCGATTCTATCTAGGTGAGTGCTGTACTTTAAGCTCTGGGACGACAGCTAGGCAAGACCATGCGGTCGATACAGTGCTCGTCTTTGAAATCAAACATGGGCCATTTGGAGGCAGCGTCTGCCGCCGCGGGTCTAGCCTTCCTTGTGATATGCACGACTGAAGTCACAGCTAACGCTCAGCTAAGGCGGTGCCTCGTGCCTGGTGCCTTCACGAGGTAATAAGTAGCAGAGTAGGCTCAACATAAACTTAGATTCTCAACTTAGAACAACATTTTCATTTGATTTGCCTGTTGGGCATGTGGTATGAGTCAAGGACGGTCGTTCGTTTTCTTCACGCTTGAGTGCTTTTGGCTTCAGTGGCGCGATTGCGCACGCGGCACTCACCTCGTCAGAATGTTCCCATTTGCAGATGTACATCATTCGAGCCAAGAAGGTTTCGCACTTTCGAAGTCTAACATCAATGTGCATAACGATCACTCCATTGAAATACACACATATAAAGAGCAGGCAATCAATTCCCTTTCCAATCTCTTAATCATCATGAACAATCATTGCAAAATTTCTGCGAGAAATGAATCGTTCCGGTGCTAGCCTCGACACTTCATTTGAATAGGTAGGATCCCCTATGGCAAAATTTGATGAACTTGTTTCATTCTGGGCCTTGGGGTTGAAGTCCAGGTAAGTATCGTCCCTCGCCGTCGACATCAGCCAGCAGTTTGATATTTAAATGACCATTACACAATTATTTGAGACCTCTTCGATTGAAACCCTGACGTAACATGTCATTAGCCAATGCAGTGTAAGCCCTTTGAAGGTTAGATCAGTCCTAATTGAGATCCTACGGCGCTACACCACTTGCTCAACAAGCCACTAAAGCCTTGTGAACTGGATGCATGAGCACTTTGACATATTCGTAGATTAATCAGAGCTTGCAAAGATGCATACTTGGCGGTAGTTCGCCATGTATTTAGACTCGCATCCAAAGATGGTAGTTCAAAATGAAACTGAGTTCTAGCTTCTTGGGAACGGCCCAACTGATCTCTAGCATGGCACCCTGCGTTAGACGCACACGAGCGGGATGTTGGCGTGAAAATGCGCTTTCCTCCTATCCTTTCCGTATAGTGGATGCAGCGAGTTTGTACGACTACTACGGCTATCGACGTCCATATTTGTGCTTGTAGGAGCACACACCCCCGTAACGCATCCCAATGGTGGCATGGACACGTCATTGTTGAGAAACTCGCGATGTTCTTTCGATTCACCCCTTTTGGATTGCACCAAGGCGGCACATGCATCTATACTGGAATGGTCATCTCCCAAATTGCTCGTGACCCTCCTTCCTGCTTGCACATCTATTGGAGATTTGATCTGAGGCACGTAGTTAACCTTCTTAAGTCCCATGTATGTCCACCTGATCAGACACCCTGCTGGAATTCAAAAAATGGTAGCAGCATGATCCTCGAAGCAGCACAATTTGGAGGCGCTGTGGACGAGCTTCAATTGCTAGATCATGTAATAATTTCACGAGTCTAACTCAATTATCTTCTTTCAAATCAAGTACGAAGACCTCCTTGAAGATCCGGTGTGCATATTTTCTCGACTGCCGAGAGAATTCAGCCGGCCGCCTGTCGTTTGGAAGACAACCACGATGTGTCAACCATCCTCTCGATTGCTTCAGCACGGACAGTATCACTTCGAGACAATCCAGATGGGTTGGGATCTTGGATATACCTTTTTTGGATGACAAGAGTCACTTTTTATCTACCCAGATGCGTTGGATAAAACATTAATTTGACTATAGGAAGGAGTCTCGACAATTCCAGTGCTCATTCTTCTGCACGGGGGACTCGGGACACCAGTCGCTATTCAGCTGCAATCCTACTTGGACGATCGATGGCCGCTTGTCACACTACAAGCACCAGAGTTACTCCCGCCGATGCAGCAATGACGTTTTGGGACGATGCTGCAGCGGGCGTCATACTACAATTCCCTATTATGCAATCTGTCATTGTGTGACATTCGCATCTGTCATTTGGTCGGTTACTCTCTTTCTGGACCACTGGCTCTCATACTAGCAGACCTGTGCTCTTTTGAGTGTTGATGGCTAATCCTGATTGACCCAGTTCCGACTTCAGGGATGATATGTGATCCTCCGAGTTGTAACGATCTTGTGTGGAAACGAGCTGCCACGTATGAATTTGTGTTTGCGACGTTGCTTCTTACTCGTGTAAATTTGCGCACTGCGATCCAATTAGGGGACATAACCACACTTAACACCCTAGAACTGCACGTAGGAAAAGTCACTCCGTAGCATATCTAAGAAATTTCCACGATCACCAGCGTGTCAATAATTTTGGCAGAGGAATACAATGCCTCATACATGTAGTGTCCCACAAAAGATGATGGTTAAGTTGCTTTTTTGACATCGCTACATGTGTCTGATTTCTATTCAAAAGCAGGTTATTTAAGTTGGGACCATGCAGATGGCATGCTTGGATGGCGCAACATCTTGAGAGGATGTAAGCTATTTGAAACAAGGCTGTCCTCCAGCCACGTCGACGTCTTTTCGCGCGAAGCCTCGCTTCTTCAGGTAGCTTCGATTGTCTCAGTACTGTATGATACATCTGAATCACATCCTTGCACAGAATAAAAATTGAATCTCCCTTGTCAGAATACCATAAAAAACGATTCTATGATCGCAAATACTAACTCGCATGACAACACTGCATGACGACTACTTCACTGGTACGAACCTCAGTAACAGTCTTGGCAATCATAGAGCGCGGATCATGAGTGGAATGGCTGGTCGATAATTAGTTCAAGCTGTTTGCGGGTTGGTCAATGGGTTCCCTTCGAAACAGCGTTGAGTACAGTTGGTAGTCCATGTCTTTTGTGGTTTTCTGGTGCGGCGACAAACTCTGCATTCAACGAAACTGATTGACATGGCCTTTCTGGCTACGAAAATGCCCTCGCAGTGCTTGATCACGACGAACTTTTGAATGCCTGATGCGCAACCTACTGAGGTTTACTCACGTCATCTGTCTTGGCTTCTTTAGCCCTTAAAAATCTTGGATTGGCTGCTGGTGACTGAATTTTTTTAAGCTTGCCCACGGGCCTTGAGGCAATCTGCTGGATTGTATCTGCAAAACGTCTCGGAATCATATACACGTGCATACCTCAAAATATACCCGTACAATCACTTGCTGATCGCATACATGATACTGGTGCCAAGGTATTGATTGCGAATGATGTCTCGGGATAGTGATTGGTGAACAGTGCAATGTCCGACTTTCATAGTGTACCAGAATTATTGAGGATACTGGGGACGGAAGATATTGCCAGTAGCTAGATTGCTGCTATGTGACGAGAGATACAGGACTCTATGACGATTTCAACAACTGCACTCAACGTTTTATTCAAACTCCTCGGTACTCCAAGTAGTGATGTTTCCGCTCGTATCTTCGCCAAACTAGAAGCCACACGTCCGCACCTGCAGGTGTTTGTCGACGATGTCCTGAAATTTGAGAACAGTCCGACCAAAACAAAGCACTCTCCCATGTTGAACGGTGATCATCTGCACGGGCCACATGTATCATTCGCTAACTCTGTTATGGACGAAGAACCTTGACCTGTGGAGGCGAATTTCCCTCTGTTCATTACCTATACGAGTGGAAGCACAGGAAGACCAAAGGGCATCGTCCACGCGCATGGATATCTGGCGGGTGTGATGATGACGATGCAATGCAGCTTCGAACCTATTCCAGGGACCGACATCATTTTTGTGCTTGCTTCACTTGAGTGGATCACTGGTCAGTCGTACATGGTGGCAGGAAGCCTTTCAAGTCGTGTCACAAGTCTGATTACCAGGTCAAACCCGGTCTCGCCGTATGTGGCACATTTTGCTGCGATGATCGATCAATATGGCGCATCCATTCTGAAAGGAGGTGTTTCATATCTTAAACTTTTGATGTCAAAGGAGCTAGGAGCTACGGAATTACGTAAATTCGACAAGTCGACCCTCAAGGTGGCAAGTTTCTGCGCCGAACCTTGTTCTCCTGCAGTTTAGCTCTTTGCGATGCGTCACATCACCCCACATTATATAAATTCTTACTGGGGAACTGAGCACGGCGGAATGGTCTTGAGCTGGCCCTACCAGGATGCTGGGTAGAACTTGGCACCAGATACTCACATGTGCGAGTATCCATGGATTTAGTTTTCATCCTGGGCTCCTGCTGACCACTCACAAAGATGAAGCTCATTCTGATCTGCAAATACAAATGACGTGGGTGAAGGGGTGATCCTAGCACCGTGGCCATACATGGCACGAACAACCTGGGGAGATCCAAGAACTGTCGGGCATTGAGATTGGCGAGGTGATGCTAAGCAATTTAAGTCTACGTATTTTGACCGATTCAACGTACCCGTATTTTTCCAGGGCGATACCGCAGTCTCACATGGCTCTGGCCACTTCTCAGTGCATGGTCGCTCAGATGACGTACTGAATATCAATGGGCACTGAATCAGCACAGCGCAAATTGAGGCCAGCGTGTTACGTGACAAGCTCAGACCCAACTCTCCAGTTGCCAATTGTATTGTGGTCGGAATTTCCGATAGGTTAACAGGTCAGAGCCCCTGGGCATTCATCACTCTGATGGAAAAATCTGTGTTGTCCATTCAAGACAGGTAGCGACTTGCAACCTACTGCGTTACTGACATTGGCGAACACGCTGTACCGTCGCAATTTGTTGTCATCGGCGATATTCCTGAAACCGCGACAGGAAAGTATATGCGCCGAGCAATACAAAAGACCGTTCAAGGCGAGTAAATTGGTGACTTGAGCGCTCTTCGCAACCCAGGTTCTATTGATCAACTTTAAACGTCCTTAAAATAACAAGTATCGAAAGGCATTCTCCGTATGGTCGAGCAAGACTGGCTCTCGCTACGAGTGACTCCAGTAGAGCCGAGACCGATCCCATGAGCTCATCCTGCGGTTTTTAGAATCACCAAAGAGCTCTTCTTTGCCATTCAAGGTACGGAGGTTGCTAGAGATGTACCACTCGTGGATGCTGGCCTGACTTCGCTGAGTGCTCTGAGGCTAGGATGATCGCTGCAGGATTAGCTTTCGGTCAATATTCCCGCAACACTTGTTTTTGACTATCCTTCTCTAGATTCTATTGTTTCTCACATCGCTTCGACCAAATTGGATGTTTGAGAAATCACCACAAACTAGCAAAATAAGCGCGAGGCTTTGCACACTGGGCTCGTATTGATCAGTGATTAATGTATATGCTTGCCCTTTCATGCTTTGAATGCAAGCTCACTCCGCAACATGATTGCTCGTGGATATGATACACAACGAAAAGTTCCTTTGCTGCGATGGAATTTAGAATCACTAGCTCATATGGTATCAACAATATATGGCAGCTTCAGAGTAATCCAGATTGGATTTTGCGGCTTGTCGAATATTGAAGCAAGCCACGTCGATCCTCAATAATTGATGCTGCTCGAATCAGCTTTTGAAGTTCTTTGTGATGTGAAGAATGTGGGTGTGTACGTGGGCATGGGGGCCTTGACAGGCTAATTCATGCCGCGTTCGAAAGCTCGTGAGACAACGATATACTCCGGGACTTCGATTGTCCTCTCCGTCGCATCTGGTCGTATTTCTTTCATGAACGGACTTGTGGGTCCTTGTCTTGCTCTTGACACAGCCTGTTGTTCCACCCTTGTCACCAAACATCTCGCGAGATCAGGCCTGGAATGAGCTGAGTGTACTCAGTCCATCTCAATTGGTGTTGGATGCCTTGAACAGGCGGGATTCTGTGCATTTTCAGCCGCTGGAATGCTATCATCGCATGGACGTTGTTACACATTTGATGTTTGAGCGGACGGCTACTGTCGTGCAGAAGGTGTAGTTTCTTGGTTTCTCGAATATACTGGGAACATACTTATCAATGGTTCCGCAGTATAGCAAGACGGACAAAGCGCAAGCCTAACGGCCCCCAACGGAGCATCGCAAAAGTGATTACTTGAAACTCTACAAGACGGCATCACTGTTGTGTAAGCGCTCGAAGCTCACGGCACAGGCACGGCGCTTGGGGATCCTATCGAGGTACGGCATTCTTGATAGATAGTGTGCGCTCGGATTTTTTCTATAATAGATGGGTGCTGTGACAGGAGCTTTGTGTATGAATTTAAAGTTGGTACATCTCGCATCCCTGAAGGCAAATGTCGGCCACCTTGAGGCATCTGCGGCTGCTGGGGGAATGGCTTCTCTTGTTCTTATGCCTCTCGGCATTTGTGCAGTTGCCAAAAATATACAATTATATCGGTCTGGGCAATGTCCTGGGTGTGATGATAGAGATTTGAACTATAGGCTGAACTTCCACCTAGTTGCCTTAGTGTCATTGTCATTTCAAATGCCAACTGAGATCTCGACATAAATTGAAGCTTAGTCGTCGTCAGGTCGGCTGAGTTCATTTGGTTTCAGTGGGACCATCGCTCATGCGGCGTTTGTCCCTCAAGCTTGTTCGGAATTAGCCTAAAAGGGGACCAAATCAACTTCTGTCCACCGCGTTCAGACAGTGAGTTTGAGCTCGAGCAACCACTTAATGTTTGTCGCACACACTTCATGGATGGCACATTCAGTGAGTTGTTGTGATTTGCGACGCAATTGCGTGGTGAACGTCACGTCATAGCCTGGGCTATTGCAGGGGCAATTGCAAACAAAAAAAATTTGGGCGGGGGCTGATGCGATGCTGAGCAATGATACATTCGTTCGGAGTCAAGTTGCCCGGTCACCTCGGATATATCAGATTGCGCAACGTCACGACGAGGATTTGTTTTTCAAGGATCCATGTGCTGCCATGCACAGAGGGGCCCACTGTCATTTCTCCCTTCCTCATTATAATCTATACCTCGTACGACGAGAATCGAGCACCTCTGGGTGATGATCGCGACTGACACTTTCAGGCACTCGGGTATTTTCTATTCGTGTATGATTGTCCCCGTTCATTCCAAAGACTTCGCACTCAGCACTGAGGTTGTTGTTCTTGCACGGCATGGACACATACGCTGAATTTTAGGTGGGGTCTATGATTCACCAGTGATGGATGCAGCAATAGATGATAGAGTGGGTCACAATGAGCGCTCCGAATCAGGGAGGTGACTTTTCGTTGGGAGCCGGTGGGAAGTTCTTGCGTGAACAGTTCGGGTATGAGCCACTAAAGTCACGGTCATGGCGCCTCATAACACAATACTCCCTGACAAGCGCAAGCTAAGCCGAGATGTTTTGTCGCATTCGCAGAGCGACGGAGGAGAATGATGGCAGATATGGGCTCAGGGATGACTGGAAACGAGCATTCTAGCAAACAATACAGTTGGAGAGGGACTAGGCGCCCATCCACGGTTTTGCGGGTATTAGCGAAGGTGCAACAGTTGCATCCATTCTACTCGCACGGCATGCCCAAGACGTCGCAAGCAGCTTCCGTGGGCGTTTGCTGGTTAGCGTCTCCGCACTGACGTCGCCTGCTCACAGTCAAATGTACGAGGAGGGACAAACAAACATGCAATGTCTCCATTTAGTTGGGGATAGTGACACGGCGGATATCTAGCACATGGTTGGACTGACAGCGGGGCTCTTTGGATCTGACTCTGGTGTCTACGTCTTCCGGGGGGGACATAAGCTTCCAAATCTGAGCCACCGGCTTGTTCGAGTGTTAGGTTCAGCTCAGTTGACTGTCCTTGGCAAATCCATCTAGCTTCCATGTCGGCCCATGCAATCAACAAGCTACAATCTCCAAGTCACGACAGAGTATAGTCATCTACGGACAAGAGCGGACAAGTTCATTAGTTCCATGGTGATTTCCCGTTCCCGAGTTGTGGATGCAATCTGGAACGAGGAACAAATTTTGCATGTGACAGATGGATTTGTACGCGCGGCTACTTTTATTTGAACTATGCTAGAAGTCATCACGTGCCACGCTCTCGTGCATTCAAATTGCCATGACAAGCCAGATAATTCAACAGTGCGACAAGCAGGCTGCAGTCTGAATTCTGGCTTTGAAGTAGATATTGCAGCCCCCATTCTTGTGGCACTTGGCCCGTATCGGCACGGGGACGTTGATTAGTTTGCGGATTGGTACGTCAGTATCAGAGGAGAGGTCCATTATTCAAAGTCCCACGCGTGGGACGCTAGTGCTCTGGCCTTCAACGAGAGGGATGCACTGATTTGACTGGAAAAGTGCGCATCGACCCTGAAGCATCTCAGAGTAACTGGTGTTTGAAACTTTCTTGCCTCAATTCGTTGAAAAGACACGCTACACGCAACGCGGGATGACGTCCCATTTATGGCCATTTATGACGTAAATAGGAGGGTAAGAGAAGGGGGGCAAAACTACGGGGATGAAGTCAATTTCGCTGAATCAAGGATCCTCACCTCGAGCCTTCACGCCATCAAGGAGCGCAGCAATGTTGTGGCTAGCCCTGAGAGGTCTGATTCACAACTAAGCCAAATGTAGATGGAGATGGCCAGTTTCCTTGTCTTTCGTCCAGCGCTCATCCCAAACGAAAGGTTTTCGTGCTGTTGGAGCATGAACCGCGTGATGGTAATAAAACACAGCTCATGTATCCGGGTACAGGATTACATGATCTAGTATTGTACTGGTGTGGTTTTTGACTTTTGTCGCGTTGCAATCGCAGGGCCGGTTTCCCCCTTTGCAATTTCCGTCAAAGCTCCAATGTTTGCTATAAGCAAGGAAATGGCATCTTGGAACACAGTGACGCTGGGTGATATATTCATGGTGCAGCGGAGCCTCGATGCAGCGGGGAGCTTTTCCAATGCAGGCCACGTCATCAATGAAGAAGATCTTGCTCTGCGAATTGTGGTCTTTATTGCAAAAATACTTGCAAGAAACCACGCTACTATTGCCATGGCTGGAAGCTCTGCATAGTCCTGGGTCACGGCGGCTGTCCCCCTTGCAGCTAGACCAGTACTGGGCATAGGATGTCAAATTGACATCGTCGCTAGCTAGGTTACACTTCACATTTGCTTGACCAGTCTGACTTGGATGCGCGCTCTGACTGAAATCTTAGGAGTCATATCGAATAGTGGAGTTGCAGTAATGATGCATCTTGCGCGTCACGAGGGGGGTCATGTCGTCTGCCAACCACTCTGAAGCGGACCACTTGTCACCACAACATTCGTCACCACAACTGTTTCTTCTGATTTATCAAGCTTCCATACAATGATTACTCTTCGTAATCTTTCGACAATCATGGTCTCCGGGACGAAAGTGCTGTACTCTTGCGCAACAACGTTGCTCGCTGATAGCCTGGAAACATCTCAAGTGAGGCTCATTGACAAGTTAAAACCAGACGAGCGGGGGAAACTGGACACGCGACCTTTCGAGTCGAATACAAAACTTCCACCTTCCACGTGTGTAAGCCACGCCTTGAGCAGAGCAGCCCGTGTAATGCTAAAAATCATGTAACGGGAACCGTCGAGGAGCACCAAAGCAGCTATGATAGCATGGAATGACCCTGGAATAGCCTTGCTTGAGCTCAATGACCCCCATACCTTCAATGCTATGACGGAAACTCTCTTGCAGAACCTAACAGTCCAGCTATCGGCAACGTTTGCTTCCTAGTCCCTCCGTACTCTAGTCCTACAAGCTGCTGGTCCTCATTTCTGCACCGGGGGTCACTACGCAAACAGCATGTCAACATGTCCACCTTGGTGGATCAAGACACAATTCACATGCAGCAGTGGTTATCTTTTGGATCGGATTTGAAGTGCACCGCTTGTGTCGATCTCTGTGCTTCAAGGATTATCAATTGGTGGCGGATTTCTCCTGGGCCTAGCAACTGACCATCGCATAGCTACGTTATCTGCAACATTTCGGCTGGGCGTGGCCCGCCACGGCCTCAGTCCCGTTTTGATGGCGACTAAAATCCTACCCTCTCTGGTCGGGCCCTGACTGTCCATGGTGATGTTTGCAGAAGATTTGCAAATAAATGCTCCCCAGGCTGTAATGCGAGGCATTGCCGGCAGCATGCTGCTTAATGTACGGATGGCTAGGGAATTTGCGGCTTGTGCAGGTGCTTGAGCAGCGGCGGGCTTGGCGATGATGGTGGGTGTAATTGATAGAGACCTCTACCATTTTGTTTAAGAGACGATGCTCGGTGAGGAAACCAAGATCGGTGCAAGCATGGCGTCGACATCCGTGATTCTTAGGAGTCACAATACTACAACTGATGCGTCACCACCTCAAGGTCCCTTTTTGGGCGCCGAATGAAGATTTCATCAAGCGCGTAACAAATGAGTAACATCCTTTGTCCGTGTCCTAATTGCGCCGAGATTCGGCACTAGCCTCTGACAAGAGGATGTCCGGCCGAAAAGAGCTGGAATCGATTCTCTCGCCGCACCCGACATTGTGGATTCCATGGGTGGGAGGTTTGATATACACATGAGAGCAACATCACTGTATGGTCGTCCTCTATAAAATCACATGGCCTCTGACGATACGAACCCGTGTGCAAGAAGTCCAGTTGATCTTCATGTTGGGGACCCCTAGTAAGTAGGGACTAGATCAGAATGAATTGCTCTTGAGCCTGAAATTGACTCAGCTTAATTACAACAATAAATCTTGTCTATAGTGACTCGCAGCCTGGGGTTGGATATCGGTGCTGACGCGCCTCTCATGGAGGCGGGTGTGGACTCGCTCGCTGCACTGGAACTCTCAAATTGACTTCAGTCAGAGCTTTGTCTAGACATCTCTGCAATGCTCATCTTTGATCATCCAAGCGTATCATCTGTTGCTTCCTACCTTGTATCCAATTTTGCTCGCATCGAACTTTCATTGACATCTCGTTCGTTGTTTCATGCGACGTCGATCAAGAAAGAAAGCGGAGACACACCAAGTCCACCGATTCTTGTCTCCCAAATTGTTCGTGGTGTTGTTATTGTCTCATACAATCGACCACAGGAAAAAAACCCATTTGATGCCGCATTGTCAAGCGCACTCGTGTCTGTCCTTGACAAACTTAATACTGACCTACAATTGTCTGCAGCCATCATCACGGGACGTGGAGGCTACTTCTGTACGGCAGCCAAGTTCGACGAGCTGCTTCGTCCTATTCATCCTGTGTGGCTACATACGTCTCTCGTGGCAGGCATCGTCATGTTGTTTGACTCGTTCATCACGTTCAGTAAACCCATTGTCGCAGCCATAAACGGTCCAGCATTTGGTGGTGGTGTGACCCAGGCCACGCTGTGCGACATGGTACTTTCCCTGCGTCACGCTAAATACTCACTGACTTTTTCTCACTGGAAGGTGTCACCAGAGGGTTGTGCTTCCGTACACCTGGCTCGTGTCATTGGCATTAGCGAGGCAGGGAAAATGCTGGCGGGTGCATGGATCCCTAGCTCAGCTGTTGCAAAGAGCATTGGTCTGGTATCCGAAGTTGTGGCCGATCTTTCGACACTTCTTGGTACGACTGACAAATGAATCTGAGAGCTCATCTCCGATTTCTACCCTCGCTCCTACAGGAACCTCGCGGGAGGATGTGAGATATGCCAGGAATACAGCACCACAAGCGCCTAGGAAGGGATATCCCTCGCAGATGCTTGCCTATCTCCCCCCTTTCTAGTGATCTAGTCTCAACTTCCCACATCCTCGATATATTTTGCGAAGCTTTGCCTGTTTATGATAACGATGTCGCCGCTTTCTTTGGAGTAGTTGGGCTCACACAACGGAAACAAATCATAGATGGAGTCGGTGATAGAAAAGTTGTTGATGCGAGCTTTCATGCCTCACGTGGATATTCCCCCAGGACTGTAGCAAACGTCAGGTGATTGCCTTCATGTTTTCTTTTCCGATCTTGAGTTTAAGTTACCTCCGAGTATTAGCAATGCAAGCCAGCTGCGAAATTTTATTGCAAATCGTCTGAATGCGACTTCACCACCCTCATGATGGGCTGTGAAGAGCTCACACGCTATTTCAGTAACTTATGGAAACTTTGTATTGAGGCGACTTTGTCTCGAACTCACTACGTGGGGGATGTCACACACGGAGATTTCAGTAGTTGATCCGTAGCAGCTTATCCTTTTGGAAACGAGTTACGTTGTACTAGCAAATGCCAGCTCAAGTAGCCACCGGCTTAGCAACACCCATGTGGGTGTCTACCTAGGAATTTCCGGGGCGCTGGTGTCATCAGGGGTTGCTGGTGATTCAGGGGCTGCTGGCGATTCTCATGATGCGAGAAATGTCTATGTTGGCACATCGGCTTCCATGGCCGTCGCTTCTGGCCGTATTTCGTACACACTTGGGCTAACTGGCCCATGTTTTCCTGTGGATACCGCATGCTCAGCTTCTCTTGTTGCAATTCATGTTGCTTCTACTGCATTGAAGCTGGTAGAATGTTTGTGTGCGTGCGTATGCGGTGAAGGACTGTTGGAACAGGCAGTGTTTGTTGCATTTAGCACCGCAGGAATGCTCTCTCCCTTGGGTCGATGTCACACGTTTGATTGCCGCGCTGATGGATACTGTCGCGGCGAGGGCAGCGGTGCGGGCTTGCTGTCTTCCGGGAATCTTCGAAGCGTAATCGTGCTTGGCACTGTGGTGCAGTAAGATGGCCTGAGTGCGAGCCTGACTGCACCAAATGGTTCATCACAAAAACGACTTGTTGCCTCCATCAGAGATATTGGTGCCGCTGCTCTGGCATTGGAAGCGCATGGCACTGGCACGACACTTGGAGATCCAATCGAAGTACTTTCATCATCATCGCGACAGACCATTGCAAGCACCGTTTGGATAGGTTGGCGCTGTCATGGGGGCCTTGTGCATATCCTCTTGCCCGTCGAGGGTCCAGATACATTGTGCCTCTTTGAAGTCAAATATGGGCCACTTGGAGCCAGCGGCAGCTGCCATTGGCCTCATATCTCTTGTGTTCCTGCCTCTAAGCATGTGCGCCATTGCAGTGAATGCGCAGATGAATCAGCTGCTCCCCCCCTAACAAGAGAGTTTCCAAGCTTGGGAATGTCAGGTTGAACGCACACCTAGCATCAATCCTCTTGCCATCATTTGAGATGCCCGTCGAGGTATTGTGTGAATGTTTTGCTCAGTGCTCATCGGTGGGTCGGCTCAGTTCGTTTGGCTTCAGTGGGACTATCACGCACGGCGCATTTACTTCCTTGGCCTACAAGAAGCAAAACGACAAAGAAAGAGATAAAACGACATCTCACTTCCGCAATTCTTGAGACTTGCCCTCCGAGAGGTACAAAGCCGTCCATTGGACCGATGGGATCTTGATTAGCTCGGGTTCTTTGTCCGAGACTGTGAGTGCCACTCTCGCTAGTCATGCTATTTCAGGTAGCATCATCCTGCCCGCTGTCAGCTATACTGAGCTTGCTCTTGAAACACTTGATCATGGAACGTGTCTGTTTGGTCTGTTCATCGTACGGCCATGCCCGCTGCCATCGCACAGATCTGATCAGTGCTTGCTGTAGTGCACAGGACGAACGTCAGAAACATTCGCAATTGAGAGTATGGCGACGAAGAACGATGTCAGTTTCATTGTCCATGCTATTGGACATTGTAGAGGTGCCAATCGGATGACGACCACAGATGGCTCAATGCGAGCTGTCCAGAACTCGAGTTTTAATTTATTTGGAATCCTGCAGACTGAATACTAATAATTTCGCAGCCCGGCGGGCTAAAAATGATATGGAATCTTCTCTGAAAATGCCCTACAAGCTGCTGTTTGCGTCGCGAGTTCCTGGCAGTAGAGGAGTAGCAAAAGTTTGCAGCGGTGGAAAGAGTCGGACGTAACCAAGCAATAATCTTCGAGCAATATCTCCCTGTCAAAGGCAGCCTGGCTGCACGCATGCGCGTTTATTTGACAAGCACTGCCGGATTAGCTTGCCAAATACGTCCTGCCAATATCTGGGCTGCTAACTCAACCACCTGCTTTGTACATCCGCCATGGCAGTGTGTGTGCGGCTGGCTCCTAGCAGCCACGGTCTGTATGAAGGTGCTCTTCTTTGCTGTAGTATGGTCTTGAATGTCATTCTGGTCAGGAGCAAATCTATGATCGGCGATTTTAAAGTGCTGTCATGTGAGCGCCTCAAGAGATCCCTCAGAAAAGATTGCCCTTAATTCCACTAGAAGTGAAGTTGCATCTACACCTCGCCGCATTATAGCGGCCGCGTACCTCCCAGCTGAACGACACGCCGTTTGCATCGGCACACCATGCGTTGTGTAAGCGGCACAGTCTCCTTGGACGTGCTTGGGCAACGAAGCGCACCGTGCTTGCGTTTCGTGCTTTCATCAAGAGCGCCGCCATAGCAAGTACAATGGCACCAATCTATCAATCATGTAGCTCAAGGGGACTATTCCAGAGGTCTCGGATGCAACCCACAGGCTGGCGGGCGCGAGAGATACCTCAAGTGTTGCCACAAGTAGTCAGGTGCATTTGATTAGTAATGGGAACTGAACTTTCCGTGGACGCCCCACTGATGATGGCTGCTGGAATCGACTCCCTTGGTGCTACCGAAATGCAAGAGAAGCTAAGCGAAAGATTTAGTCTCGTGCTCCCGACCACACTACTCTTTGACTATCCATCGATTAAGGGAATTGCATCTTTTTTGGTTGAGAGGAGTACTGGTTGGGGCGGAGCTCTGGCAACAGAGACGGCTCATTCAGCCAAAGAAGAAACAATCATCAACGTGAAAGGGCATCGCCCATCGCCGGAAATGTGGTCGAACAGGATTCTCTCGAAATGGTGAGTAGCAGCAAGTACGATAAGATTTATCTATTTGCATATCAAACTGGGTGGCAAGGTGACAAGGTTTGTCTCCATGCGCGAGCTTGTGATCCGGACCTTGGTCACGGCTTCCGATGTTCCCATTCTTTGATGGGCTGCTACTCGAAACAATGCAGAGAACTATGGATCGTTTCTTCTAAGTCAACTTCAAGTGGATTTTTAGTCA
>NW_008705601.1:137337-139993 GCF_000186865.1 Aureococcus anophagefferens
AGCGTTTCCCTCGACACAGCCTGCTCTTCGCAACTGGTCGCCATTCATCTCGCTTCTGCTACCTTGAAACACGGCGAATGTTGAGGGGGCATAGCCTCGGGGGTTGGGCTTCTCGGACCAATATTTACTTGTGCTTNTGCTAGGCAGGGCATGCTCTCCATGTTTGGCCGATGTCACACCTTTGATGGCAGAGGAGACGGGTACTGTCGGGGCGAAGGCTGTGTCACGGTCGTCCTAGATGAGGCCGGGGGAGGATGAGCTTTCTGTGAGGTCTGCGCGACATTGGTTTAGAGTGATGGACCGAGTGCCAGTTTGATGGCTCCGAATGGATCAGCGTAACAACGGCTCATCAGCGCGGTGTCACTCCGGGCAGGGGTATGAGGCAATCATTCTATTCTTGAAGCACACGGCACAGGGACCGCGCTAGGAGACCCCATTGAAGTCGGTGCTGCTGTCGGTGCACTGCGTAAATCCGGAACTGAGGTTCCGTGCACATCACTCAAGGCAAATATGGGCCATCTCGAGGCTGTCGCAGGTGGCGCTGGGGCTGTTTCGGTGGTCGTGGCGTCACTCCCAACTGGCTGGATTGTTTCCAACGCACAGGTTCGAAGGCTGAATCCTCATTTGATTACAATCATTGGAGACACACTTCAAGCGGTTATTGACATCTTTCCATCTCACTCGGGACTCTTCATCGGTCGACTCACTTCATTAGGGGCTACCGGGACCATCGCGCACAGCGCATTTGCAACTTCATCATTATTCTTGTGCTCTAGTTTTCTAGAAAGACAAGAAGCAACTTTGAATCATTCTTTATACAGAACAGAGGCTGTTAGAGGTACGAGAGTATCCAACAGTGCTATGTTTGAATCAAAGCTCCCTATGTAAATCCAGATAATTTCAGATGCGTAGATCAAAGAGGGGTTTCTTTCGGCCCTCGCTTGGATCACATTTTAGGATCACACGGTCGGCATCATCCTCTTTCCGAGCGTGGGCTACGTCGAAATTGCCACCACACCTAGTCAGTGGGCACAGGTGCTTACTAGCACATATTTTGTGCGACCCTGTTACGTACAGAATTTTTCTACCATGGGCTGCACTCTGTGACATTGAAGATGAGTCGGTGGGGAGTTCATGATCGAAAGCTCAATTGATTTGAAGAGGAGGATTTTTTGGGGCCACACCGTTGGAGCCCACCACGAGGAAGCCTTCGCCATGCTTCACCCACGACTCTGCGGTATTGCGCGATCATCTGTTGCTCGGATGATCTCAAGATATAACTGTATCGAGAGCACAGGCCCGGCTTGTTACTCTACGACCTCAGGGAGGAGACCCGCCCTGGGAAGGACACACAGAAAAACTCTGGATGGTCGAACCAGGACGGGCAAGCTGCGAATACCTGAGAGCCATGAAACATGAGATGTAGCCGTCTGGATACCCCCGACGAAGTCAAGGGACGTGTAGCTATGTCGGTGCGTAAATGCACGACGGGACCAGTCCTGTCGTGTTTTCCAACGATTCTGGAGGGCTTCCCAAGCCAAGCCAAGCGGCACACAGGCTAGTTCCTGTCCCCACCTGCACTCTCGATGGCCCCAAATTTAAGATTCTGTTCTCGTAGCTCCTAGGAGCATCGGCGGCCGACGATCAAAAGACCTTGAAGGAATGGCTTGGTCCAGTTGCATTTTACTACCCCGGACCACAGATGCGTTTACTTGACTCGTGTAGGGTCGGAACAGAGAGGTCATCACCAGATTTGACAGTGAGATCTAAATTTACTAAAACAAAGGGATGATCGATTCTGAGCAGGCCAACGTGGGCAAGCTAGCGTGCCAGCCGATATCCAACTTGAACGACACGCCGTTTGCATCGGCACACCATGCGTTGTGTAAGCGGCACAGTCTCCTTGGACGTGCTTGGGCAACGAAGCGCACCGTGCTTGCGTTTCGCGCTTTCATCAAGAGCGCCGCCATAGCAAGTACAATGGCACCAATCTATCAATCATGTAGCTCAAGGGGACTATTCCAGAGGTCTCGGATGCAACCCACAGGCTGGCGGGCGCGAGAGATACCTCAAGTGTTGCCACAAGTAGTCAGGTGCATTTGATTAGTAATGGGAACTGAACTTTCCGTGGACGCCCCACTGATGATGGCTGCTGGAATCGACTCCCTTGGTGCTACCGAAATGCAAGAGAAGCTAAGCGAAAGATTTAGTCTCGTGCTCCCGACCACACTACTCTTTGACTATCCATCGATTAAGGGAATTGCATCTTTTTTGGTTGAGAGGAGTACTGGTTGGGGCGGAGCTCTGGCAACAGAGACGGCTCTTTCAGCCAAAGAAGAAACAATCATCAACGTGAAAGGGCATCGCCCATCGCCGGAAATGTGGTCGAACAGGATTCTCTCGAAATGGTGAGTAGCAGCAAGTACGATAAGATTTATCTATTTGCATATCAAACTGGGTGGCAAGGTGACAAGGTTTGTCTCCATGCGCGAGCTTGTGATCCGGACCTTGGTCACGGCTTCCGATGTTCCCATTCTTTGATGGGCTGCTACTCGAAACAATGCAGAGAACTATGGATCGTTTCTTCTAAGTCAACTTCAAGTGGATTTTTAGTCATTCGATATTTCCCCACATCAAGCACAACAAGCTGACCCTA
>NW_008705601.1:143974-150025 GCF_000186865.1 Aureococcus anophagefferens
CAAGTGTCATTCACATTTGGCCTCACAGGTCCTAGCGTTTCCCTCGACACAGCCTGCTCTTCGCAACTGGTCGCCATTCATCTCGCTTCTGCTACCTTGAAACACGGCGAATGTTGAGGGGGCATAGCCTCGGGGGTTGGGCTTCTCGGACCAATATTTACTTGTGCTTTTGCTAGGCAGGGCATGCTCTCCATGTTTGGCCGATGTCACACCTTTGATGGCAGAGGAGACGGGTACTGTCGGGGCGAAGGCTGTGTCACGGTCGTCCTAGATGAGGCCGGGGGAGGATGAGCTTTCTGTGAGGTCTGCGCGACATTGGTTTAGAGTGATGGACCGAGTGCCAGTTTGATGGCTCCGAATGGATCAGCGTAACAACGGCTCATCAGCGCGGTGTCACTCCGGGCAGGGGTATGAGGCAATCATTCTATTCTTGAAGCACACGGCACAGGGACCGCGCTAGGAGACCCCATTGAAGTCGGTGCTGCTGTCGGTGCACTGCGTAAATCCGGAACTGAGGTTCCGTGCACATCACTCAAGGCAAATATGGGCCATCTCGAGGCTGTCGCAGGTGGCGCTGGGGCTGTTTCGGTGGTCGTGGCGTCACTCCCAACTGGCTGGATTGTTTCCAACGCACAGGTTCGAAGGCTGAATCCTCATTTGATTACAATCATTGGAGACACACTTCACATCGCGAGTGATATCATATCGACGTATGTTTTTCAGGCTCGACTCACCTCGCTGGGTGCAACTGGTACGATTGCACATGGGTTATTCTCCGGCCGGAATTTCTCTCTCAACAGTTAATCGAATATTCAACTCGCTTCGTACTATCGATATTGTGGATTCACCATTGCTGTCTAGCGTCATTTCTGTTGAACCTAGATGTTCGGAGCCAAACATCTGCAACGTCAGGAGTTCGTTTCTTGACGTATTTGTCCAACCATTATGGTTCTTATCATTTGAAAAAAGCGAGATGTTGCATATTTGTTGCGGCATATGAGATCTTAGAAGAGTCTGCAATTTAAATTTGTACCGCTCGCATCATCCATCAGTCCTTGCGAACTTGTAAGAGTAATTCAGTCACAATCGCACACTGTCAACATAGTAATTGGTTTTGGCAAATCAGGTGCGCAACTGCTTACTTATGTTGCTTCCTAACCAACTATCAGCCCACGTTTGTTTTTGTTTGGATATCCAGCCAAAAAATCAACATGCTTCGAGGTTTGCAGTGATAGCGATGAGAATCAGATTTGCAAGATCATATCTGCCAGTATCCAGTCGTCACAACCAATATGAATTCGACCCTTGAGACTTCTGGGAAGTAGCATCCCATTTGCAATAATAGGAGCAGGACTTTCAGGTGTCATGCTCGGTCGCAGAATCCAGACTGATGGTGACCAATGTATCATTGTTGAGCGTTGCCGTGCTGTTGGGGGCGTATGGCATTAGTAAGCCAACGTGTCGTCAAGAGTCAACACCTCTGAAGCTGCATATCGTGTCGCGGAAACCGGATCTGTCATAAATTTTGATCACACACCAACATCACAGATAATCCATGATTTGTACTTCTTGGCTTCCGTTTATCTCACTAGTAGAATACAATTTGGTGTTTTTGTGCAAGGAATTCGCACGTGCAGAGACTCACATTCCATCAGTTATTGGCACGTGCGGCGCTATTTGTTTTCTGCATCATTTTTGTTTCTCTGCGTGAATTGAAGGCTTGGGGAGCTTTGACGACTGCACCTCCCTGGTCTATACACCTTTTCTGGAAATTTCTGTTTTGGGGTCGCCAACGAGATGTTGGGTGCTTGTTATTCATCGAAAATGGTTCTCATAGTCGGTGCGGGTGCTTTTGCTAGTGAAAATGCTCGTACTACGCTTGAGCAAGGTGCCGACCGCGTGGCAGTAGTTCAAAGGTGACGAGGTGCGATTTGTCCTTTGATAGTCGATTATCTCAATTTTGCACGCCCGTATGATGCCAGTTACGCCCATGCTAAGTCAGGGTCTCAACTCATTTTTGCTACATGGATGTCTGTATTTGAAAAATGCAAGGTGACTTAACCAGAATGTTGGCTAGACGGATTAATCACCCCACACGGTTATTCGATTTCGGTATCAGACATATGGTTAGTGGCTCACTATTATGGCCTGCTCTCCACAATCAGGGGGGAAATCGAAAACATTTAACATAGCGACGTGAAGATCTCGTCTGGCTCTGTGGTTGGCTGCGATGCAATTGTCGCATGTGCCGGGTTCTGGAAAAACGAGAAGGTTAGACAGCTGCTAGGAAGCAACCTGATCTTTTCTAACAACGTAGTACGCTCGAACATTGTTTTTCAAGCTGAGCTTATTCTCGATGACGCCTAGGGGTTCCAAAGTCCGAGTGGTTCAAGCTATTTGGAAGCAGCTGCGTTTAGTGCTCTTGCCCTGATGACCGCTTTTGAGGTCGAAAACTAGTTACCTACCACGGGTTGCGCAGTCGACGTGGTGGACGCCTCAGTCTCGCGTGCGTTTGCAACGATGAAGATGCCGGGAAGCAACCTAGGATTTGCTGCTAAAGTCCGGCAGCGCGTCATTTAGTGAAGCTTAAACTATCATCGTTGATTCCTGCCCGCGTAATTTGTCATTTAAAATTCCAAGGAATGGTCGAGTCTTGTTGATATCTGCAAGGCGCGCTACATTTCCGAATCACATACTCCACTCGCCTATCCATTCGATGCGCTTGTTACCTCCATTTCACAAGAGTGGTCCGACGACGAGCTGTCTGTTGGCAACTTGGCAAGTCTTGGTAGTCATCCCGCAATTGCAAATCTGCGTTCTTGGATTCTGCAAACATAGTCTCGTAGAAATTTTATCCTGAGACTGCATTCTGAACAAGGCGCGGGTCAGCAATCAGAATTGGTACGCTTTGTATTTCTCGCTACACTCTAGCTCCTTGGAACTGAACTTGGACACAATGAATCTTTCCTGACCTCAGGGTTAAACTCAATCACTGGTGCCGAATTTGTGTGATCAATTTCAGAAAAATCTAGCAGTGAATTCCCATCAACGTTGATCTTTGATCATCCAACACGTGCTGATCTTGCAGATTTTTTGTTGCGAAAACCAGGCGCGACTCACCCACGCCCTCGAGGTTTTAACACCGAATTATCTGCTTCTGCCAAGTGTCGCAAATTTATCGTCGAGCATTACAGTTTTCATTTACCAGGGGGCATCCGCCACGCTGAGAGCCTTTATCTGTCTCGAACGACCCTAATGTCATGTCCTGGGAAAGTGCCATTCGCCCGTTGGAACGATCCGTCGTCCTTGAGGCAACCTGCTGCTTCTTATGGTTCATTTATGGCCGGAATTGCGACGTTCGAGGAGGGAAATTCATGTTGCATAGCCCTGAAAGTGGCGCAGAGTCACGACCCTCAGAATATGCATCTACTATAGCACTCTGGACTTTGCCTTGAGCACCGGCACGCATGATGTTTTGGCAATAATGTAGCAGTTTATGTTGGAATGTTAACACAGCCTGTGGAAGGAACTGTACAATCTAACTCGGCGTATTCACCCACGCATGCCAACATTTCGTCCGGACTAGTGTCATTTACTTTCGGCCTAACCGGAGCCTGCCTCACATTGGACACCGCATGCTCATCATTTCTGGTAGCTGTACATCTCGCATGATCTGAGTTAAGTGTTTAAGCCTGTGAGGCCGCTTTTGTGCTCGGTGTTGGTTTGCTTGGCCCAGCTTGGAGTGTTGGTTTTGCAACAAATGGAATGCTTTCTTCATAGGGATGATGTCACACGTTTGATTTTCGTGGCGATGGGTACGTACGCAGCGAAAGCTGCGTTGCCATCCAGCTCTTAACTTGTACGGTGACCCCGTAGAACAGTGTCTGAGGCTGCTTAGTGGTCGAGACCGGCGTTCAATCTGACGGGCATAGTGCAAGCCTCACCGCGCCAAATGGATCCGCATAATCTAGGCTGATCTCCTCATGTGTCCAAGACTCTCACAGTATGAACATTTCAACTGGCCTCCTGGAGGCCCATGGAACAGGGACTTTGCTTGGAGACCCAATTGAAGTTGGCTCGACTGTGAAGGCGCTATCACAGACTCTTCTGATGATTGGGGTATTCATATCTTCAGTGAAGGCAAACATGGGTCACCTGGAGGCTGCAGCCGCTGGTGTTGGGATTCTTTCATTGATTGCAACCTGCTTAGAAGCAACAACGAAAGCTCCAAACGGACAATTGTGAATCATTAATCCTCACCTAGTATCGATGCTACAGTTGCATTTCCAGGTCACCCTGCCTTGTAATCAGGCGACCCCAACGATCCTAGCAACATGTGGCAGAATTAATTCGTTTGGTGCGAGTGGTACAATATCACACAGTGCAATTGCGACCCGAGATTGTTGTTGCTAACGATTCTTGGCTCGTTCAATGGAGCCCAAAGTTAATGCTGCTGCTTCTATTTATCGTAAGCAGCACGCTTTTCCTTGTGGTACCGTTATATCCAGTGGGGCCCTGTTAGATCAGCGTTCGAGATTACAACTCTTAATGCCGAGACAAGACCTCCAAATCACTCAAAACAGGCTAGTGTTCCATGGTTCTTTGAGACAGGACGTGAGGCGTAGTATCTCAGATCACGTGATTGAGGGCCATTTATTATTTCCTGGTGTTGCCTTCTTAGAACTGGCTTCTGCGACTGATTCATTCATCAGGCCGATTGATTTTACTTCGGTAGTATTCACATGACCCCATTTGGATACCCGGTAGCCGGATTCGAGGCACGGCCCGCTATAAATCTCATGGTAATACACTTGACAAGACACCGGACTTTTTAAAATTGAGAGCTCAGATAGCATGGGGGCAGTTGAAACTCATGCTATCGGAAATTGCCATATGCTGTCTTCATCAAACGAGAGGCATCGCCAAAACCAAATTCACCCCCCACACGTTCGAAAGTTTGCTGGATACCCTTCAGCTTGGAGATGATTCAAATAGTTCCATCGGGTAGAGTCCAGCTCTGGAGTCCCTGTGACTGAAGCACGCAGGGAAGCCTATGATCGACATTTTCCTGTAATGTAACAAAATCGCAGTTGAGACATATTTGATTTGAGACCTACATGACTGCGGGAGACGTACGCGCCGTAATTGCATGGAACAATTTGGTTTGCGCAAAAGTATATATAGTCGGTTCCCAGAAGCAACGAAGAAGGATACCATCTTTGAATCATCAAATAGTTTGACTTTCCCCCCGTTGATTTGATGGATGACATTAAGCAGGAATTTCATATGTTCCTCAGACGTCACGTTGCTCGCTACGCGTGAGAAGTAAATATGGGGTCTATAGCGCCAGACCTCGTGCATCAAGGTCAACGGGGTGTATGCTACCTTTGCCCTATTTTCATAGCTCGCGGTAAGGTGCCTCCTACACGCACCTGAGCAAGCTGAAAGTGCCCCTGCAAAGCTTCCTATCGGACTACTGGACGCTTAGAAGTGGCAAAGTGGCGCGTGTCATAAAAGGTATCCAGAGTCCCTAAGGCAGATCGCTTGATCCCAGACGCTGCAAAAAATTCAGTGAATCATGTTTCATAGAAAGGGCTTTACCAGCCGTTGCGGACTTTGGTTGCAACAGTGTCTAACCCTCGTGGCCCACAATTGGCCGGATAAGGGGCACGTGTAAAAGGAAAAGTATAGTCTCTGCTTTGTGAGGTGCTTCTAACCAGCATCGCTGAAAGTGCGCCAATCATGTCCGCCGGATTGGACTCAGTCATCGCACCCGAACTCGTCAAGGCAATGTCTGAACAATTCACGATGGAGTTATCAGCAACAGTACTGTTTGATCATCCTACGATCGATGCCCTAGCTAGTTTCATTTCTGGAACACCTTGTACAGTCGAGCCCGATCATGGCTCCTCCCTGTTAGCGCCACATCAATAGGGGGCACGAACAACCGGGTGACCAGGACAAGTTGAATTGTTTCACTTGTTTTGATTTTTGTTGCCGGGATTTCTTTTCACGAACGGTCAATTCACAAACCTCGTAATGCTGGCCTTG
>NW_008705601.1:150075-153432 GCF_000186865.1 Aureococcus anophagefferens
ACTTCTAGATAGCAGCCATTCTATGTTTGATGTGTTTTTTTGTTAAGGAAATTCGGCTGTCGGTTTTTTCCTAGGTGCCGGCGGCAGTCTTTCAAGCGAGACCGGTAGTGATAAAGCAAATCAGTCTCGGACATGCTCGAAGAGCACGCTGTCAGTATATGCTGGGACCTCGGGGGCGCTATCGGTCGCGTCTGGTTGAGTCTCCTACACGCTGGGTTTCACGGGCCCCTGTTTGACACTCGACACAGCTTGTTCATCATCACTGGTGGCATTGCACTTGGCCGCATCCTCGATCATGCTATTTGAATGCCTTCATGCTGCAGCTTCCGGCGTCGGAATGTTGACAGAAATGGTGTCGTTGGCATTTTCAGCGGCGGGAATGCTCTCGGCACTGGGATGATGCCACACATTTGACCGCCGTGCCGACGGGTACTGTCGGGGCGAGGGTTGCGGGGTATTCTTGGTGTCGTCTGGCAGCGCCGGTGAACTAGCCTTCCTTGGTTCTGCCGTGTAGTAAGATGGCTTCAGTGCGAGCCTGACTGCACCGAATGGAACGTCGCAAACATGATTAATCAAGTCAGTCCGGGACACTGGTGCTGCTGTATAGGCCCTGGAAGCGCACGGCACAGGAACGGCCCTTGGGGATCCAATTGAAGCATCGAGGGATTGCAACAACCAGAACTTTCATGAGTATTTATTCAGGTGGGCGCTGTGGCTATGGCTCTGTGTGCATCAGAGGAAAAAGCACTATGATCGGTGCAGTGCGTGTGTATGAAGTCAAATATGGGCCACTTAGAGGCGTGCGCAGCTGCTGCGGGTCTGTTGTCTCTCATACTTGTACCCCTGCGCCTGAACATGGTCGCAGTGAACGCTTAATTTAATTAGTCAGCTTGGGTTAGCGAAGCATACAACAGAAACATTTCTTTCAAATGCCAGGTTGAGTCATCTGTCAATGACCTGTTTGCATTGTCAGATAAACGTTGAGCCAATGATGGGAATCGCACACTCCAGGACTAGTATGGGTCGTTTTAGCGCATTTGGCTTTAGCGGAACTATTGCCCATGGGTGCTTCACAACCATTTCTAGCTCAAGGTCAAAGACCAACATTCGAGGTGCCTTTTCTTTTCATCGTTACCAACGGAGAAATCATGGGGAGAAGCATGTGGACGCGAGCGAGCCATCCACTGAAGACGACACTTCCTTTTTAGACATGGGAGTTCACTCCAGGTGCCTTGTCTGAATAACTGATCAAATCAATGTGCAATTTGGCATAGACCTACCAATCACTTGAGTTTTTGAAATTCCGACACTGCGCTTGCTTGCTGCGGACCTATCCTAACACACTAGTATCCCAAAAAACGAGTCGCATGTGGCGCTTAAGAAGATTGTGCAGAGCTGCGTTAAGGAATATGATACAAATGCGACGCCCCCGATCGAAGATATGGTACCAATTTCGCTGAACTAGGGAAGTGCGTCGGTACCGATGCTTGCGTTCATGTATGATGGGACAGAGTCGGGGACTGGAATGGCAATAGCATGATGATTTCACTCTTCAGTAACCCGATACATGCTGCGGAAGCCCCCAGTCATTCACTCGGTTTGGAAAGAACGATCTTGATAGGCACTTGCTTCACATCATGCTGGGGAGCTCCTTGAGCTGGCACATGAGTCCCCCATATGCATAGTTGGTGACTCTCTTGGGGCTGAAGTTGGTTTGGAGATAGCTAAGATATTACACTTTAAGGCAGTCCCATGTTCGTGTGTTATGATTGATCCGAGTCCACCCACAGACTCTTTGAGTAACGAGAAACACTACATTGGACATCTCCTCGGTGGGATTTTTTCCCTTACTGCAGCAGACTATCTGGACTAGCATTCACCACATCAGATATCGAGCTACCAAAGAATTGTGAAACTATCACGCGCAGTGTCTGTAGAAGATCTCTCATATGATGACTTTGCTGGTTCAATGTCGAAGCCAGATTACAGCGTCATAATTGCTGCTACTAGGGGTATTCTAAATATTTCTAAATAGCACACATGGGCTGATGAGTACTGAAGATTTCCTACGGTCACAACGCCCAGTTTTCCTGGGAGGGTCCTTCTCTTTTTGTGTGAGTATGGTCTAGATTTTTATGAAATGTATAGTGGTGTCCTTCTTAAACAAAGTCCAATGCTATCCAATGACCATGGTTGAGGCTGGCTGCAGCGACACCTCACAGGCAAAGTATCTACACACCTGCTAGCCGGTAGCCACTTTGCCATTAATGGAATCGGTGCATTGGGTCGATAAAATCACTCAAAGATTTTGAAAGAAATTGAATCTCATCTATTGGAACTCAGTGTCACGCCTCGCTCCAACAATTCATCTCCAGCGAGGATGTAGGTTCCGCTCGGCGAGTTGAGTATGGAAGCAACTCTCAATGGGCTTTGGTAGACGGCGCATGATTTGATACAATCGAGCAATCGTGTGGCCTTCTATAGTGCATGCTCTACAAACTTGAAGTATAGCGCTTTGGAGAGCCTCCTCCAAAATGGTCGTTGCCGTCATTTGAGTGGAAGGATCGCGATTGTTTTGCGGAAGGGATTGGTTGCTGCAGTGGCGTTGTTGTTACTTAGCCGGATGTCAACTGTGATCCCGCTGAACGCATTCCTGACGCGCTCCGAGTTTGCGCAATAGTTGGACCTTCTGAGACCACACAGCGTAGTGACGCACAAAGAAAATGCTGTCACATAAGAGTCTGCTCTTCGGGCAATACCGGTGCTTATAACATCTAATAGCCAGATCCAGGCATTCATCGATGCGGTAGTCTCGGAGTGGTGACATACTGTATGCCAGCCACTCAACTGAACGCGGGGAGACATCGAGTTTATCTTCGGTGCACAGGGATCGACCGCCAAGCTCGTGACTGTATGTCACGCGACAGCAGTTTCAAGCGCGTGCTGCGTCGCAAACTTGCTGTGACTGACACCTCGGGACGTCTGCGTTATGCACGCGCCGCTGCTCTCACCCAGAGGATTTTCAGGGAATTTCCTCGCCTCTTTGATTGCAGGCGCATCAATCGTATTCGGAGGCAAATGAAATCCTTAAGTAACATGGTAAGCAAGTATGCATTCCTGAGAGACCCAAGAACACCTCATGTCAGGTACACTTCAATTCCGACTCTTTTTGTGGCCAAGGTTCCTTAATTTCATCCGGTGAAATTGTCCAAATATGTTCACTATGAGTTTTACCTTGGAGAGGTCCAGTTGTATTGCCTATTTATGCAACAGGTCTAGTCATAGCATCGCCAAATCGCAAGGATCGTGCAAATTGTTGTATCAGTGGCAGTCAGGAAGAGTCAATGCATTCGGTGA
>NW_008705601.1:153633-157606 GCF_000186865.1 Aureococcus anophagefferens
TCCTGAGACATGTACTCTTCATGACTTGCGTTTAAGTTGCACACTTGGTGATTAGGACATGGGCATTGATGCACTGCCACAATGCTGCATTCCGGACATGATCATTAATTCATGATCACCGCAATGCATTCACCAAAACGCCGAGAGCAATTATGCAGGCCTCGCTGAATACTTTGGTATCGCAATCCTCAGTACGGATGATCCAGTTACCTACACTCATGATGACGCTTGTGGCAAAGTCATTCCTATGTGCACAGTATGAAGAGAGTCTTCGATTCCGGAGCATACTTGCGTTTTGTCCGTCGTGTCCTCGGTTGTGTCCGAAACTCTTGGGGAGGATCTTTCGGTCAAAACAAAGTTGATGTCGGCTGGGTTCACGTCTATAATGACGACAAGAGCTATCACAGCTTTAAACGAAGAGCTGAAGACTGCATTGCCATCCACACTCACATTCGACCACCCAACAATCGATGAGATAGCCACGTTCGTGCTTTGTGCTGGAATCGAAACAAATCTGACTGTATCGAGATCGATGACCCGGACAACCTGTGCCGTGGCGAACCTGAACTTCTTGCTACCGTTGTGTTCGCGTAGTCCTGATATGCTGCGCACTACCATAGCTCGGCGTGGAATTTCGTCGAGGAGGTTCCCAATGACACGGTGCACAGGAGCCAGTAGTGTGTAGTATGGTTCGTTTATTGATGACAATTCTTTGTTCTCTAGCGAGCGCCTAGGTATTTCAAGAAGTGATTTGAAACACATGAACACCTAGCAGTTAATGCTACTTGAATGCTGCAGTGCTCTGCACTTGACACGATGTTCGAACATGGATCAAGCAGGTGTCTTCATTGGTATTTGTGGAATCTTAGATTAGAGCTCGATCGTTCAAAATGTGGGTGGGTTACCCTGTTTTCTGTTGGGCACAATGATGTCCGTTGCGGCAGGGCGTATTTCATATCATTTCGGCTTGATTGGACCTTGCTCCTCAATTGACACGGCGTGTTCTTCTGCTCTTGTCGCCTTCCACTTCGCTGCAGGCGCGAAGCTCCGTCACGAATGCATGCGAGCTATAGTTGCATCTGTTGGTCTGCTCTCGGAGTGCAGCGTTGCTTTGTTTGATGCAGCTGGCATGCTTTCACCTCGTGGTTGATGCCATGCATTTGATTCGAACGCTGACGGTTATTGCCGGGCAGAAGGTTGCAGTGCGCTGGTTTTGTGCGTGTCTGAGGAGATAAACTTCAATATTTAGTCCATATCAATAAATTCTGCTGTGCAGTAAGATGGGCCCAGTGCCAGTCTCACAGCACCAAACGGCGGTTCCCAAAAGCGTCTCATCAAAGCGGTGTGAAGTTAGTTTACTTTGCGATCTTGTCTCGAAGCCCATGGAACCGGCACGAAACTTGGTGATCCAATCGAGGCGCGCGCTCGAAGTGCCGCAATTGTGTGAGAAGATTTTAGAGTCCAGGTGGGTGCAGCTGCTGGTGCTTTGTGCAAGAGGACCAATGACGCCCCACAAACAGTCCAATGCGTCTCCCTGAAGTCCAGCATGGGTCACTTGGAGGCGTCAGCAGCTGCTGCAGGCCTGACATCAATCGTATTCGTGCATCTTGCTATATCTGTCACTACACTCAACGTTCAGCTGAGACGGCTTCTAATGAGATCGCACCCAGATAATCAATTTTCAAACCCAGACTGAACCCGCATTTGGGTATGGTGGTATCCGCTTCATTTTTAATGCCTGTAGAGCTCGCGGCGGTATCACAGGCAGGACGATTTTGCCCGTGTCGGCTGAGCTCGTTCGGCTTTAGCGGGACCATCGCCCACGCAATCTTTGCTATGTCAGAAACTTTTTGTCAGTAAATGCGGTAAAAGCAATGGATGTTTAGCGGACGACACATCAACTTTCGCCAAATGAAATCTAGGGAAGTGCTACCCATATTTACACGACAATCCCACCGCTGTGAAGTGCCCTTGCAGGAACACTTCTTATGAGGTGTCATCTCTAGTCATGTTGTTCTCGGTAACCTTGTATTTCCAGGTGTTGGTTTGCTAGAGCTCATATTCTAGAGTGGCGAGTTGGTAAAAAGGCCGGCCGCAATGAATGTGGTGTTTATATGACCCTGCTTGCTGGGACTTGCCCTGAAGCCTCCAGCGCACCACTGCTTTGATTTAACCCTGCGCCTCACACAAGATGCTGGCACTGGGAGCATAAGAAGCCAAGAGGCAGGAACAGCATAAGCCTCTACGGTGCACGCCATGTTTGATAAGTATAGCAGATTGGGAGCCCGTGGCTTTGTGAAGCAGTAAGTGCCACCTAGCGACATCTGGTTTAGGCGCCAAGAAAACGTAAAGGCATAAGCCACAAAATGATCAAAAGAAGCACAATATGAAGTTATGCGGGACAAACACGACAGATTATTCACAATGAACATGTAAGCTGCATCAGTTTTGTGAAAAGGGACAATGCTTCAACGTCAGCTCCAAGAAAGAAATTCATGGTGTCGTTTTTGCAACGGCACCATTGGTGAATTCTGGATGCCTCAGACGTATGAGGAACACCCAAGGTTGCTATCAAAATCATCGTACAACTTTGACTCGAGCGGGCGCCTGGCAAGAATCGAAATTTCTTTCTGCGTCATGATTGCGGTTGAGCATCAACGCATCGGCGCGTGATTCGGTGATTAATTTCTCACAAATGACAAAGAGCCGTTCGTAATATAATCGCCAAGAGACCTCAAATTTTCATTCTGTTGTGCACGTCCCTCAAAATGAAAATTATGCGCATTCAATGGGATAGATTGGCATTGTCATCTGTTCCCTAAAAAAAACGATTCGACCTTGTTTGTTGGATGGCACAGATTTCAAGCGCAGGCTAGAAACAGAAGTGACCTTTATGATGCGAAAGGAAGATGACCCACCTTACTAGACACACGCGGCATCAACGAAAATTTCTGGCGTGTCCTTATCGCAAGGACTGGTGTTCTTCGCTGCTAAAGTGTCCCCGTTGCATTCTCTCCTCAGATTTGCATCAGCTTTGTGCAGCAGGGTCAAAATGGCAACAGCACGGTTGCAAACGGGCACACACTAGATATCATGCCTCTAACCGCATGCTTGGTGTCGAGTAACGTGAAGTGCTTAATTTGGAACTCGAGAGTGAAAATGCCGGTCATATCATAAAAGGAGCTCATGTAGGACGACCCAATTCATCCAGTACCCGGGTTATGCAGCCTTTCCTAAACTGGGCTTAAGTGATGGTAAATAGCGGATTTCATGCGGCAGTAGCTTCTTGAAGAGCTCGGCACAATCATAGACACGCAAATTTCACTGATGTCCGCCGGATTGGACTCAGTCATCGCACCCGAACTCGTCAAGGCAATGTCTGAACAATTCACGATGGAGTTATCAGCAACAGTACTGTTTGATCATCCTACGATCGATGCCCTAGCTAGTTTCATTTCTGGAACACCTTGTACAGTCGAGCCCGATCATGGCTCCTCCCTGTTAGCGCCACATCAATAGGGGGCACGAACAACCGGGTGACCAGGACAAGTTGAATTGTTTCACTTGTTTTGATTTTTGTTGCCGGGATTTCTTTTCACGAACGGTCAATTCACAAACCTCGTAATGCTGGCCTTGGTAACGAATTTGGTCGTGCCTGTATCGTGATGGCATGACGTGTAGGGAAATCCTCCTTCTCCGACCAGATATGGATCCATAGTCGTGGTCGCATCAGATGCAACCTCGTTTGGGATCTCGACGACGGAGGCGGAGACTATGAATCCATAAATGGTGCTACTTCTAGATAGCAGCCATTCTATGTTTGATGTGTTTAATTGTTAAGGAAATTCGGCTGTCGGTTTTTTCCTAGGTGCCGGCGGCAGTCTTTCAAGCGAGACCGGTAGTGATAAAGCAAATCAGTCTCGGACATGCTCGAAGAGCACGCTGTCAGTATATGCTGGGACCTCGGGGGCGC
>NW_008705601.1:157656-162379 GCF_000186865.1 Aureococcus anophagefferens
TTGTTCATCATCACTGGTGGCATTGCACTTGGCCGCATCCTCGATCATGCTATTTGAATGCCTTCATGCTGCAGCTTCCGGCGTCGGAATGTTGACAGAAATGGTGTCGTTGGCATTTTCAGCGGCGGGAATGCTCTCGGCACTGGGATGATGCCACACATTTGACCGCCGTGCCGACGGGTACTGTCGGGGCGAGGGTTGCGGGGTATTCTTGGTGTCGTCTGGCAGCGCCGGTGAACTAGCCTTCCTTGGTTCTGCCGTGTAGTAAGATGGCTTCAGTGCGAGCCTGACTGCACCGAATGGAACGTCGCAAACATGATTAATCAAGTCAGTCCGGGACACTGGTGCTGCTGTATAGGCCCTGGAAGCGCACGGCACAGGAACGGCCCTTGGGGATCCAATTGAAGCATCGAGGGATTGCAACAACCAGAACTTTCATGAGTATTTATTCAGGTGGGCGCTGTGGCTATGGCTCTGTGTGCATCAGAGGAAAAAGCACTATGATCGGTGCAGTGCGTGTGTATGAAGTCAAATATGGGCCACTTAGAGGCGTGCGCAGCTGCTGCGGGTCTGTTGTCTCTCATACTTGTACCCCTGCGCCTGGACATAGTCCCAACAAATGCATAGATGTACTAGCAAGGCACCCACTGGCTTCGTGAATGATGTCTCAAGTAAATTTAATACCCATCCGTAGGCTGAACATGCATCTCTCGCTGTTTGTTTCCTGCGTTTGATTACCCTCTGACTCGTCGTTTAGAGGTTTCACACGAGGATCCTCAGTCGGTCGTCTTAGTTCGTTTGGGTTTAGCGGAACCATTGCGAATGGCGTGTTCTGTTTGGAACTGCTCTGATGACAACCCACAACCGAGAGGACGTGCCGCGCTCCTGGTCTTTCGATTACCCAAGTAATGAGTCATTTGTGATGTTGCGGAAGACAGATGTCGCAAAAGAATCTAGCGGCATGTGCGCCCATTTTTTCGATCCATAAGATATGCAGTGAAACAAAGCAGAGCTGCCTGCTAGGCTGTTGGAAATTAGGTCGTCTTGTGGCAGGTTAGTGAGATGGGATACCTGTGATCATTTCGATATGAGCAGAAGTGTGCCAGTAATGCTGGAGCGCTGTGGCGGAGCGCTGTGACAGCGTAGGAGTAATTCGACGTCGTGATTTGCCTCAGGCGCTGCAACGCCACTGCTGGAATGGCCGATAAAAGGGGATAAAGAAGCCATTACTAACCCTTCCGCTGGACAAGTTTCCAAAGCGTCATCATCGTCAACGCTCCTCTATGCTTATTGAAATTTACACGCTGAGTTCTTGTACAGCTGGGTCCGGGCTTCTAGGCCGGGCGATGGCAACGTTACTTGCACCTGGGCCTCGGCCTGACAGTCCTGGCTACAGGTCGGTGTTCATCTTACAAGTGCACACGTTTCAAACCAAAAAAAGGTTCTAGTATGCGCAAAATAGTTTTACCAAAGCATTCCGGCCGAGTTGACCCAGAGGCTGGAGACCTCAGCGGGACATCGCGACAATAGTGCGGTCTGTCGCTGATGAAAGTCTCGGCACAGCTCTCGATGCAGATGTTGCATTAATGTCTGCTGGCTTTGATTCTCTCGATTTAACACTGCTAGCGCAGAATCTTGCCATGTAGTTTGGGAACGGATTTTAAGTGACAACGCCCTTTGACCACCCAACAATTGCAGCGCTATCTAGCTTTGTATTAGCTATCACGTCAATGCCATCCACTTGCATATAGATCCCGCAAATTCTGTACTAGAAGAACGAAATATGCCTTCAGACAGCTCACAATCTATCGCCCTGGCCACGAGAAAGTGCAACTGCATCAATAGTCTCATCCGCTATGACCCATTGCACGGGCCGTGTAATTGATTCAGATGTCCCCTTGGTCGAGTCTGGGATAGGCCCACTTTTCCTTGCCTAATTTTTCAATGAATTGAATTGAAGTTTCAATGAAGATTTCCCAATTACTCTGCTGTTCGATAGGCCATCTCTTCGTTCTGTATCTGATTTTGTTACATGAGAGAATCAGTCTACCAGAAGGACTTCGGAGAGCTATACACCGCCCCGTTTGCACATGCTCCCAAAACTCACAGGAGCATCATCTATCTCTGTGACTTCATCTGGGACCGTGGCGATACTCACATGCAACAAGACACCCATCTAAGGAAAATCTGAGATGTGTGCCTCTAATTTTGCTGCGTCACTGTCCAAGCTGAACGATGCCGCAAATGTCCGGGCTGTTGTTGTCACTATCTTTGGTGTATTTGAGGACGCTGACAAGAGATTTCCGTGCCACCCCCTGCAACTGAATTGAATGGCCAATTTCGACTCGCTTGTAAGTTTCAGTAAGCCTCTACTCGCCACCGTGAGCGGTCGTGTTCATGGTGCTGGTGTGTCATGCATGATTCTCTGCGATGAGGCAATCGCGTCTTCGCAAACGTCTTTTTCGTTGTTTTCAGCACGTTGGCGTCTACTACCGCAAGGCTGCGCCAATATGCATCTACCCCGCTTGATTGGACCAACAGCGGCGCTGAAAATGTCTGTAGGTTACTGCGAGCTCGGTGTTGAAGAAGCAAAGGCAGCAGGGTTGGTTAGAAAGCTGGCTGTTTGAGATGGAGGATGATAATATTCATAGAATATGCTTGATAGCCTACCAACGGTAAATCCCCTTAATATAAGAAGCCTAATACGCTGCGCGTAAAATTCCCCTTGTCGGGGAATATAATTAGGCTTCTTATATTAAGGGGATTTACCGTTGTTATGGGGTGATGAAACAATACCGTTAATAGTTATGAGGATGTTCGGTTTGATTCTGTTACGGTTGCTGGTAAACGATATTATCTGACTTGCTCTATTGGTGACGGCGGTAAACATGAAACAAATATAATATCTGTATCTGGAAGCACAGCGACGATTGTTCAAAATTACGAGCATAATTCACCCATGATACTTTATTACCGTCAACGAATTCCTTATTACCTGACGATTAATAGCGACATTTCAGATACCTTGGGGATGGGCGTTGAATATGAACGGTTTGATGCTTTTTATTCATACAAGTCTCAATCGGAAATACAATCTCTTTGTGTCCAAATTGACCAGACTTTATAAAAACGAAGGTGGACACAGAAAATCTGAAAAACAGTAAATCCTTAAGCTATTCAGAATCTTCAAAATCTTCTATGTAAAAATTATCTAAAGAGTGAGGATTTCTTCCTTTAGGTAATACAACTCTTACGTCTGAGTTGATCACTAAAGCACCTGTTGAGATTGGATCACCGAGAACATGATAATGTGTCATGTTCTGTGTTTCACAACCACTGCGATCACGATTCCATTCCACCTGTGGATTTACACCCATATTAAAAGTTACAACTGAGTGGACGTTGTGGCGGCAACCCACCCAGAGTGCGATATTTCCTCCAAGTGAATGACCTTGCAATTTGAACTTTCTATCAGGAAACAACTCTAACATTTTTAAATAATGTTCTTCGGCCTCCAGATGTCTCAGAGACCAATCTTCATTGCCTGTTAGAATGTAACCATCCGCAATTAAGTCATCTATATGAGTAGGATCTGTCCCCTTATACCCTATGTGTATATCTCCTGTCTCATCATTCTCAAAAACGTGGAATTCACTATTAGAATGTTCTTCGTGTTTTGTATAACCTTCGGGCGTTGTTCCATCATAGGCTGCGGCGGATATATCAAGATGATCCTGGTGTTCTTCATCAACCTCGCTAAAGTTAGTAACCTTCTTATAATTTGTATCAAATTTTTCAATTGTATCACCGACTTTTTTGACATCAGTTCCAATACGTTGCGCCTTCTTCATGAGACTGAGGTCCCCACTTTAGTATAGGGGTCCTTCCTCCTTTTCCCAATTTCCTTTTCCCAATTTCCTTCCCTTTCTCTCTTTCTATTCTAAGACAGTATAGAGTAACCCTCTCCTGTTGGGAATCAGGGCTGCTCAGCAGCCCCATCTCACTTTTTCATTTTCAGTCTAAGTCAGGAACACTGCCATTTCCCCTCAAGGAATGTGATCATCATCCTCCTCAGCCGCCTCTGGAAATGTGGCACAAAACTGATTCCAAAACGCGTCCATGATGGCCCAAAAATCATAGGGCGGAACCGCTAGCTCCTCCTCCTCCTCATCATCATCATGCTCTCCCTGATCCACGCTGCGCCAGTTCCGCTCCACCGTTTTATAAATGAACAATGATAATATGTTGGAAGCAAGTTTACGTATAGAAGTGACACGGGAAGTTCCGGTGCAGCTTTCTGGTCCGTCAGGAAGCTCTCTAATGGAAGCCCTCCCACAGCATAATGCTGCTTCTTTGAGTTTGCGGTGCGTGTGATCTTGAGAGACATACAGTTTTAATCCAAGCTGTCTACTCAGACAGAAAGGCAGCAATACTTCTGCACGCAAATAATACCTCGCGTATCTATGCTCATCAAATCCACCAGACCACAAAACATGCAACAAATCTCTAGCTTTTAGCCAAATATCCTTCACCTCAATTTGACTTGCATAATGACGTATACATTTTTTAACGAATGCATTTTCTTCTTCATCTAGGGGCTCCTCCTCCTCCTCCTCCTTCACCTCCTCCTCCTTCACCTCCTCCTCCTCCTCCTCCTCCTCCTCCTCCTCCTCCTCCTCCTCCTCCTCCTCCTCATCATCATCCTCCTCCTCATCCTCATGCG
>NW_008705601.1:162429-163449 GCF_000186865.1 Aureococcus anophagefferens
TTTCGCTGCAGCTTTTCGTTTACATTGCGCTTGCCTTGCATTCATAGCATCATCATCCTCATCATCCTCTTCCGCAGCATGATCACCATCTTCCGCGGGAGCAGCACCATCTTCCGCGGGAGCAGCACCATCATCCCCCTCGGAAGCCTCGGCATCATCATCCCCCTTGGAAGCCTCGGCATGCGCAGCCTCGGCATGCGCAGCCCGACACTCAGCCAACGCCGAATTGAAAGGAATTGTGAGATCAGCATGTGTGCTATTGGTGGTATACACCCCGGACAATTTGCTCGCGAACTTGAGGTAGACTTCAAGTGGGTGTAGGCCTAACGTCCTGAATATTTGATCGTAAGGACTTACTAACATCCTCCCTTGAATGTGATCATCATCCTCCTCAGCCGCCTCTGGAAATGTGGCACAAAACTGATTCCAAAACGCGTCCATGATGGCCCAAAAATCATAGGGCGGAACCGCTAGCTCCTCCTCCTCCTCATCATCATCATGCTCTCCCTGATCCACGCTGCGCCAGTTCCGCTCCACCGTTTTATAAATGAACAATGATAATATGTTGGAAGCAAGTTTACGTATAGAAGTGACACGGGAAGTTCCGGTGCAGCTTTCTGGTCCGTCAGGAAGCTCTCTAATGGAAGCCCTCCCACAGCATAATGCTGCTTCTTTGAGTTTGCGGTGCGTGTGATCTTGAGAGACATACAGTTTTAATCCAAGCTGTCTACTCAGACAGAAAGGCAGCAATACTTCTGCACGCAAATAATACCTCGCGTATCTATGCTCATCAAATCCACCAGACCACAAAACATGCAACAAATCTCTAGCTTTTAGCCAAATATCCTTCACCTCAATTTGACTTGCATAATGACGTATACATTTTTTAACGAATGCATTTTCTTCTTCATCTAGGGGCTCCTCCTCCTCCTCCTCCTTCACCTCCTCCTCCTTCACCTCCTCCTCCTCCTCCTCCTCCTCCTCCTCCTCCTCCTCCTCCTCCTCCTCCTCATCATCATC
>NW_008705601.1:163601-175564 GCF_000186865.1 Aureococcus anophagefferens
CGGAACGGACACGACCGCGCAGGCAAAACGAAGTGGGCGATGGATGAACGCCAAACTTAAACTTAAGCTTTCTACACATGCAAATTTAAGCAACATCACAGGTACAGGTACGATGGGAGAGGTCGTATTGGCTACGGAGGAGAATGTTGACCAGCAGATAATGCATACAGACCATGAGGCCAAAAAAGGTAAGGAAGAAGAAATTGGGTTTATCGTCATCCCGGTCACAGAAGCAGGGGCGAATTTATGCGTGTCTCGGGGATCACATAAAGTTGAATATTGTAAGAAAGAAGGGGACCAATGCATCCCAGCGGACTTCTCCAACGATGCTCCGCCAATTGAAATACCATTCGGGTATGCTATGATGTGCAGCAGGAACCTGGCGCACGCAGGTGCGAGAACTGGTCCAGACCAGCCTCCGGATGGAAGGCCACGGATCCACGTCTACTGCATGGACAAGACCGGCAGTACCTTCCCCGTCAGGCACGAGAAAAACTGGCTGCTGTCTGGCCCAGCCAGGGCCATCAAAGTGCCACACCAGCTCCTCCCTTAAGAGTAAGCCTATCAAGGCGGACCTCGCCGTCGCGCACTATATCGAGACGGACCCCACTCGGCTGGGGTAGCTGCCCATTTATAGCCCCCGTTATTCTCGGCTCTTTTATTTGCCCGTTCATATTTATCTGCATTTATTTAGATATTTATTTCCTATTTATTTCCTATTTATGGCGCAAATCTATGTTGGCCCATCCGGGAACCATATGGCGCAAAATCTATGTTGGAACCAAGCCATAAGCCTTGTCGAGGACATGGTGAAAAATGGAGTCGCAAGTCTTGGTTCCATCATGCATTTCGCGAATCTACGTTGGAATCATATGGCGCAAAATCTATGTTGGAACCAAGCAATAAGCCTTGTCGAGGACATGGTGAAAAATGGAGTCGCAAGTCTTGGTTCCATCATGTATTTCGCGTCGAAGTCTTGGTTCCATCATCTATTTCATAAACTTTCTACGCGCACTAAGTAATGGGCGTGCGGGTTTTTAATCACCAGGGTATGGAGATGATCAAAGTGTCCATTGAGTGGTATTGGTTCAGGTAGCGTCGACAAACCCGCATTAGATTGTTTCCATCATAGGCATGAATATTGGTTCCATCATGCTTTTCTCGACCACTTGGTTCCATCATACGATTAATCTATCCGATTGGTTCCATCTTAGCAATCGCCCTTATTTATTCCGTCTTTCTGGAAGAAATCTCTCCGATGGAAATTGATGAAAAAATACAATATTGGTGTTTATTCATGCTGTGTCCGTTGCGGTTGCCAGATTAAAGAAGATGGAGACGTACATGACCACTGTATTTTAATCAACGATGGAGAAGATCTTGTATGCCCAGATCGCTGCGCTTGACCTGTCACTTCTGCCCCGATGAGTGGCTCGTCTGCGCAGAACAAAAGTAATTCATGGCAACTTAGTTTCCCGGCCGCAACGTTGACGTCAAAGCTCCGAGCCACCCGTCGACAATACGCGATATGGAAGTGCGTGTTTCCTTTATGTATGGAGTGGATTTGCATGCGCCTGAAAGTATATTCTGGATGCTGGGATGCAGCGAGATTGGATGAAGAAATAAAACTGTACCATGTGCGCACCGCACCCAAAATTTACGACAAGATTGTCAACCTCAGTGGATTTTTCATCAAACTTGGCCAGAGACTATCTCTGAGTCGAGGTGTGGTCCCAGAGCCCTATGTTGTCGCATTTAGACCACTCACTGAACACGTCAAGCCACGGCCATTCGAGGTTGTTGAAGATGTTTTCAGGGGTGCAACTGGGCAACCCATGGTAGACGCCTTTGAATTTGTCGATCATCAGGCACTCGGCTCTGCAAGCCTTGGGCAAACACACAGAGCAAGATTGCGTGCGAAATTCAGTGAAACTTGCGACAATGTGGTAGTGAAGATCCAATATCCTGAAGTGGATGAAACTTTTGTCCTCGACCTGGACTATGTTTTACTTATCTCTAGGATAGTTGCCCCTCATTTACACTCTGGCCTCAAATTGGAGCACACAACGCACAAGGAGGAACTGGATTATCGCATCGAAGGTCGTAACCTGATTCGTGCTAGCAAGGCAATGACCGTGGCGGGGTTTGTTCCTACTTACATTGTAATCCCCCAACCAGTACTGTGCCTCACGACTCGCAAGACTCTCGTCATGGATTTTATCTCGGGTAAGAGCTACCAGTCAATCATTGAGCAAGATCTGGAGATGTTCTCTCGTGTGATGGGTTTCAATAGCGCCAGAGAACTACGCGCACATTATAATATGAGCACGGGGATTACTGAATTTAACGAAAGTGAGAGGCACGCAGTGACTTCTTTCCCGCGGCGGAGATTGGCCTGGTTGCATGCTGCTGCCAATTGTACTGGTCGCAAGCTGCTGCCAATCGAACATTTTAGCTGTTTCCCCTACCGATCTTATATTGACCTGCAGAGGATCTTGGATATTCTTATCCAGGTCCATGGTTATCAGCTCCTTGTTGATGGTTTCGCTAACATTGATCCACATCCAGGGAATATCATTCTTATGTCTGATGGTCGGGTCGGTCTCATTGACTATGGGCAGTGTGTTATATTCTCGGAAAAAGAGAGGAGATGTATGGCGCAAACAATCCTATCGCTGCTGAGTGGGGACAAATACGCAGTAGCCGCATCCATGCGCTCATTCCCACCTGGTGGCTACAAACTGAAAAACGATTGCGCAGCAGCTACCATGAAGGCAGCTACTTTCGCATTTGACAGGTTTGAGCTCACACCCATAGTATACGAAGATGGTAGTTCAATAAACTTGGACTATGATGGGTTTCTCGAAAAGCATGCTGAGATCGTTGTGCCCAGGTGCCTTACGCTTGCTCGGCGCCTTACCAGCATCCTTCTTGGGACAAGTCTCCAGATAGGAAGCTCCGTATCACTCGCCTCCAAGTGGGCGCGGTATGCAAAAGTAGCCGCCGCATCTCCCACTGGGCGTCGGGAATCACAACGGTAGGTAGAAGACGAAACGACGACGACGACGCTCCTTACCCGACCCGTCGCGGGTGGGAAAATGAGATTACGGTCGCCAATCGAATGACAAGTTTAGGACCTTGTGTCGAAATTTGACGTTTTTGTCGAATGTCAAGCATTCATTAGGGCAGCTGGCTCGAATGCGTTGCGGTCTATGTTGGTGATGAATGGAATTGTCTGGATTTGGAGGAAGTTACTGAGGTGCTCTTCTGGCGGAGGAACAACGTGCGGGGATAAACACGGGGGGAATAACTAGGGCATACCGGGGAAATTGCCGTCCGATTTTGCGAACTTGACATCAGGATCGTGCACGGTGGTTGAACAAGGCGGGGGATAAACCACGGGGGGGAGAACGGCGGGATCTGTCTTAGCAGCAAAGATACAACAAAGATTAGGATAGTCCCATTTCTACACACGGGTTGTGGTATTCTGCAGAACACACAACGCCCGCCAAGAACCCGGAAATGACGACGCACGTCGAAGATAGCACCGCGCTGAAAGCCATCGAAGTCGAGGCCCCTGGGGCTGAAGCTCCCCCGAAAGCAAAGCGGTTCACCCACATGCTCCTAGACAACCTCGGTCGGTCCCAGCACGACCTTTCCGTGGAAGTCGCACGCAGCAACTGCTACTCCTTCGTGGCCCTGCTGTTCGTGGCCGTGCTCCTTGGAGCGATCTTGGCTGCGAATATTGCCGGCTACGAGCTTGTCAGGAAACGGAGGTCAACGACGACGACACGCTCAAAACGCGCGACGGCAATACGGTGAAAGTGGCGCTCGTCGCTGACAAAGAGTGCCCCTTGGTGGAGCTGATGGGGATGACGCGTTCGGAGCTGACGGAGCAAAAGGTCGTTTACTTTTCCTCAGTTGACGCGGGCGGATCGGTCTGGTCACACGTGATGAGACCGGCCAACTTTACCCAGGAGGTGTCCGTGGCATCGATACTCTCGAAGTCAGAATCGAGTCTCGTCGCTCAAGGGTACTCTGGCACTCGTCTCGAGCTTCGTAAAATCATGATCGACTCGGCATATGCCTACGGCGGCGCATTCACCGACGATGTCCACTGCGCGGATGGGTGCAATGTCATCTTTTGTGACGGAGTTGAGACCATCCCCGAAAACTACGACCGGCGTCTGCAGGGATCTTGCCCATTCACTCACGATCCGTTTCCATGCTGCGATTCAACGGATGTTCCGGCTGTTCCGGTTGCCAACTATTTACTTTCCAAGGGAGTGGTTTTCAATACCAGATGGATGCCATAGATAGATGCTTTCATATTTAACGGGCTTTGTACGTCTTGCAGCTGTACAAGCGATGACCGTGGGCAGTCTGAATATTTTGCGTGCATGAATGTTTTTGGAGCTGCAGTCAATTACGCCATGACCAGCCTATGCTCCTATGACCCTGTCGATTCTGGTATTGCCAACGGCTGTTAACTGATAAGACGACCACCATATTCACTATCACCACTTACCATACCACCACACCCAAAACTACGCTATCTTACTGCAAGAAGCAATCAGCCTGCGGAATTTAAGATTTTACATAGCATATCACTGATTCATCATTTGTGCTATAGTCTCATATGAAATCCGCCCCGCATCCCAAGTTATAATTAAATCATCAAAAGGGACAATTTCACCCTCATCGTCAATGGACGCTGGCTGCGGTATTTGTTCATCAATTATGTCTTTGGTCAAATAATGAACGCATTAAAATAAGCGACTGTTAAGATGGAACCAATCGGATAGATTAATGGTATGATGGAACCATGTGGTCGAGAAAAGCATGATGGAACCAATATTCATGCCTATGATGGAAACAATCTAATGCGGGTTTGTCGACGCTACCTGAACCAATACCACTCAATGGACACTTTGATCATCTCCATACCCTGGTGATGAAAAACCCGCACGCCCATTACTTAATGCGCGTAGAATGTTTATCAAATAGATGATGGAACCAAGACTTCGACGCGAAATGCATGATGGAACCAAGACTTGCGACTCCATTTTTCACCATGTCCTCGACAAGGCTTATTGCTTGGTTCCAACATAGATTTTGCGCCATATGATTCCAACGTAGATTCGCGAAATGCATGATGGAACCAAGACTTGCGACTCCATTTTTCACCATGTCCTCGACAAGGCTTATTGCTTGGTTCCAACATAGATTTTGCGCCATATGATTCCATCGTAGATTCGCGAAATGCATGATGGAACCAAGACTTGCGACTCCATTTTTCACCATGTCCTCGACAAGGCTTACTGCTTGGTTCCAACATAGATTTTGCGCCATATGATTCCAACGTAGATTTGCGCCATAAATAGGAAATAAATATCTGAATAAATGCAGATAAATATGAACGGGCATCCATTTGCCCTATGTGCAAACAGATGGTTCATTGACTTTCAGTTTTTCTGTAAATTAGTCGCAGCCAAACTCACAGCAGGTGTGCAGAAGTACACTCGCAAGCCAAAGATTAATGGTAGCTGTGGGGGACGCCAAAAAAGATAGGACACACTTTTTAGTCATTTTTTTCGTAAACTCAAAAAACGACGTAAAAAGAGTGCCCTACCGTTTTCTGCGTCTGTGGTGTCTGTCTGGTTAGCGTCACAGCGACGTGCCAGATAACACCAGGCTCAGCGAGGTTGCACAGTCGCCGGTCCCCGACGAGGCGTGAGCGGCGGTGTTGAGGTCCCTTGGGCAAGCGGCGGTGTTGAGGTCCCTGTTGAAGTGCAAGGTTTGAGGTTGAAGTCCAAGTTGAAGCGGCTTTTAACATATCCCGCCGGCGGGATATGTTACGTGACATCGACGTCGCACATCGACGTGTTACAAGGTAGGCCGCATCGCGTCGCGAGGGGCAGGGTCATAGGGGTAGAGCAACCGCGCACTGTACCACGAGTAGGGGATGACTTCGCCAAGCTCGTTGAACTTATCCCATTGGTCTGACATCCGACAGTAGTCTACCTCTATGTCTCCAAAGTCTGAGGCAGCAGACGACGTTCCAGCGCCACGAACGTTGCGAATGTAGACGGATGATAGCGGATACGCGGAGAAAGGAAGCCGCCAGAAACTACCATTGACTGACAGGTCGAGCATGTGAGTCTGCCAGTTAAATGCTGCCTCGAAATGGAACCATTCCAACCGCCGAGCATCCGCCTGGAGAACGTGTGTTGACCTGCCACTGTGATACATCAGTGCACCATAGCGCCCTCCACGACGTGACTTTGCCTTTGCATCACATTCTACAAACAATCTGCACAAGAACGGAGGAGGCCCCCTTTTGTTCCAAGATTGGGGGTCAGCACGCGACGCTAGCTCAAACGAGGGCGCGCCGGTGTCGGTCGCCATAACGAAACAGTACCTTGAACCGCGTCACACAATTTCTGGAACCTGTTACCGGCCAAACCAGTCCACCATGGGTTATAGACAAGAAGCAAGGCCCAGATCCCGATCGTCGTTTACGGATGTCCACAGGGGGAACACGACCGTGTCCATCCTGCTTCGCGTTGTCGCGCATCCAGTTCGCACGAAGCGGGGCTTCCCACCGCTGCCGAAATCGGACGGCATCGTAGCCGTTATCAGACAGCGCATCCATGAGGCGTCGCTCGAGTCTAGGTGTGGTCCGGGCAAGCATGAAAAGCACACGCAAGTGATTCGCCGCGAAACGCTGCGCCAACGCTGGGAGAGAGGTGATGCTCGATAGATCCAAGAAGCGAAGCAAAACCCCAATGATGCCGGGGCTGCCCCAGAGTACCTGGAGGTCGCAGAGGGTCGTACGAATAGGGGTTCTATTAGCTATCATCATTTGAACGATAGTATCACTATTTATATTGTCCGGAATGGCATGCTGGAACCAATACCCGCGGATATGCATGATGGAATCAATATCTCCATACGCATGCTGGAACCAATATGCCTATAAGCAAGATGGAACCAATACCTAATATATATTATCCGGAATGGCATGCTGGAACCATAGAAAGTTAGGAAAGTTTACTAGCTTCCTAACGTCGCTATGACGTCAGTCACGGGTAAAGAGAATACCAGAGCAGTTCCTAATTGATGCTTCCGTCTATCACAGTGCGAGAAGCAGCTATAACAGGGTTGGAAAGTATTAGGAAGGGAAGGGATATTTGGTGGCTCTGTACCAGCGAGCAACTAGGGAGATATAAAGCTCTCTATCTCTCTAGTTCCTAACGTCGCTATGACGTCAGTCAGGCTACTATCCAGCAGGTGCACTGTCCGGCGACTGTGCAACCTCGCTGGGCCCGGTTTTACCTGGCACGTCGCTGTGACGCTAACCAGACAGACACCACAGACACAGAAGAGCGCTGTGCTCTCTATGCCTGCTTGGCAGTCACTCCTTCAGTTCGCTGTCTATAAGACTCAAACTGGATTAGAATGAATTAAGGAAGGGAAGGGAAGACTAGCAGGATACGCAGTAGGAGCGCAGTGGGGTAAGGTGCACTGCAACATCAAGATGCAGTTCACTGAAGATGAAGATAGAAGTCTCTCTATCTCTCTAAAGATTAAATCCACGGCCGCAGCCCGTAGGCCTGCTTGTAGGTTACTACCGCAACGACCGGTCGCTACAATACAATAGTAGTACCAATATAGAGAGGTTCAGTTTTACTTTGGATGATCAGACCTGGTAGGTACGCTGTGCTGTAGCCCCATCGGCGCCCGACCGACGCGGCGGCGTTTGGAATCGTGTGCGGCGGCCGTGCGCTTGGGTTGCGGTCGTCTCGCGTGCGCGGCGCGGCCATGGGGCGCATCTCGTCGCACGAGTTTGGTTCCATGGACGACAAGATCTGGCTGCTCGAGCATGTGTTCGAGACGCAGCAGACGCAGGCCGAGAAGGTGCCAGAATTAAAGGCGACGGACTTGACAAAGCTCGCCGAGGCCTTCCAGCCCGTGACCTTCGCCGCGGACGATGTCGTCATTTTGGCCGGGGACGAGGACGAGTCGCACGCGCGGTTGGTCCTCTTCAGAACCGGCGGTGCGGAGGTCAACGCAGCGCTCCTCGACGATGACCACGCCGACGCCGACGGCGGCAAGCGCAAGTCCATCAAGAAGAACAAGCGCATCACGCGCCTGAAGAGTCCCTTCTACGTCGGCGAGGGCTGGATCCTCACGGGCAACACGCCCAAAGCGTCCGTCAAGGCCACGGGGCCCACGGAAGCGTACCTCTTCGGCGTTCATTGAGCGTTACGTTCCCCGCCCGATCCCCACTGTCATAGTCACGCTTATTTTGCACCGAACAGGTATGCTCTACCCAAGGAGAAGGCAAAACGGCTGACGTCGGCGGGGAACACATCCATCAAATTGATCAAGCGCGACCTCAAAATTTGCGCGTTCGAGCGCGCGCACCTGCACGGCTTCGTGAACACGCTGTTCCAGAAGAACCTCGACGACGACGATTTGATGGCGGCCTTCGATGGGTACGGCAAGGAGGCCTTTTGTACCGAGAGCTTCGACTTCTGCCGCGAGGTGCACGCGTTCAAGAGGGACGTCGTCGACCTCGACTTCCCCTCGTCGAAGTCGCGCCTGGCGAAGATCTCCGAGGCCTACTTCCAGTCGGGCATCCTGAACCTGAGCGCGAAGCAGCGCAAGGCGCTGGACAAGGCCAAGGACGACGCCGAGGCCCAGGGCGACTCGAAGATCCTCGTCGAGGGGCTCGAGAACCCGCTCCAGCAGGTCTACAAGGAGATCCAGCAGTCCCATATCACGCCCTTCATGAAGTCGAAGCACTACAACGGCTTCCTCGCGGAGAAGTTCCCCATCCCCGTCGTCCGGCGGACGCTCCTCGTCAGAGCGGCCAAGGGCGGCGGCGGCGGCGGCAAGGACGACTCCGGCGCGTGCGTCGTCTCTTAGAGAGCGGGCGGGTGGCTCAGCCTAGTTGCCTTTCATGCGCCGCGGCGGGAGGCGCGGCTCGTGACTTGTCTCGTGTGGTGGCCGTGTAGAGTGGCCGTGATGTTATATGTATGATGGAAACAATATGGGTTAATATATACTCGATCTAACCCTCGGACGCTAAATTTCCCACGTTGCAATCAGACATTCTCGCGCCACAGAGGGCGCCTAGCGCATGGGAGATGGTAGCATTTCCCAGCCACCTAGGAGGCGGTCCACTGTCATGCGACCGTGACCACGGCTTTCTACCTGGCCGCGGCGAGCCACATACGATTTAGTTTGATTTATTTATCTCTTTACTTCAGAGGCATGCAGATCGATCGACGCGATGTCGGAGCTGTCGACACGGACACGCGCTCGGCGACGGACCCGCCCAGATTTAGGACAAAGGCGGGTCGACGACAAAGCGGAAGCCGCGCCGGCACCATAATCGACAAGGTGACCTTCCTGCGCGGCCCGCTCGAGGCGCTGGGCGTCGACGGCTTCACCTGGAGCGTCGATCGTCGGCGCGCGGTCCGCGGCGATCCTCGAGGCGCCCGGCGTCCCGCTGGGCGTCCGAGACCTGGACGAGATCCTTGGGGCGCGCGCCCTGGTCGACGCCGCGCCCGTCCTTCGAGAAGAAGACGACGCGCCGCGCGCTCCTGCGCCACGTCCGCGACGTCGAGCACGGGACCCGTTCCTCAAGGCGCGGCGCTGCCTTCGAGGACTCGCCCTCGGTCGCGCTTCCGCGCACGCCCGCCGACGCGGGCCGCTTCGCCGAGCTCACGCGGACCTTTACGGGCTCGCGGACTTCCAACGAGAAGCGACTCGAAGCACCAAGCATCCCAGCACAAAACCGCTTCAACCATGATATCCCAGCACAAAAACGCTTCAAGCATCTGCTGACGATGCCCTTCTGCCTTTGCAAGAACCTCCCGGCGCACATCGTCCTTCGTGCGGATATATAGCAGTATTATCGGCGTAGCATGCCACACTGACCCGGGTTGGTATGAAGGGCAGCTCGGGGCGATCGTGACACAACATTAGAGAAAGCCGCCACGAAAGCGCACGTCGCTTTGTGTGGGCTCGTTTTCGTGGCGCGCACTAGAAAAAGGAAAGGGAGATAGGGGCCATTCCCAAACTGGAGGGAGACAGGAGGTGGCTGGAAGTAGGAACGAGAGCACGCCGGGATTGGCGCAAGGCGGCAGCTCCTGCGAGAACTCTTTGGCTTCCCTCAAGGTCGATCTCACCGCGGGGAGGGCTCGGAAACCGTTATAGTATGGGCGCTACGGGGAACCTCTTAAGCGCCTTTTCCTCATATGAGAAAAAGTTTCGTTCATTAGAAGTTATATCTGACTCTATTTGCGTCGCATCAAACGAAGAAGAATCGTCAGTTTCTAAATTTAAGATTGATTGCTCAATGGTTGCTATTTTTGCATCTGTTGTCTGGAATTTTGTCACAGTGTAATCAAAGTTATTACCTATAGACAATACATTTGCATAAATCTGGCTTTGAAGATTTGCGTCTTCGACAGTGTCATCAAAGTTTGCTGTGTTTGAGAAGGTACTGTTATTAACACCTCTAGTTGTTGGAAGAGACATTTTTTCTTCAACATTTTTTATTCTTATGAGATTGTTAAATAATCACATAGTGGAGAACATCCAAACAAGGAGGGGAATAGCAACCACTGCGGCGGCGATCCGTTGAGCTTGGTTTACTCTCGGCTCGCTGTATGTGTTTGGTTCCGCTCATCGGCTCGCTCTATGTATTTGGTTCCGCTGATTTCAGAGATCGACGGCATGGATGCATTAAATTTAGTCGAGCGCGCCTACCACCGCGCGCGCCCCCCCGCGTGCAAGATCGCTGGGACTGCGCATAGCGCACACATCGGGGCTGCCATCCGCGAAGGAGCGGCAGCGTTTGGATTGCGACTCGCTGAGAACACAAGCGGCTTCGGGCGACCGATTTGACGGACGCGACGCCCCTCCCCCGGCCCGTGAGCGGCCCGGGCAGCCCCGCGCAGCAGCAGGGATCGTCCGCTGTCGACCCGAGAGCGCCCTGCCACAAGGGTTGGCCCCGCGGACCCGAGGAAGTCGATCTGACGTGTTCGCGCTGAAACCGCGTCGCGCGCGCCCGCACGCCCGCGCGCGCGGTGTCGCACGTCGTTCGAGCCAAGTCAGCAACTGAGCAGTCCGAGGGTATCAGACATGTACCCCGAGCCTCCGATCCAGCCAGCACGCTGCCCAGAGCCCAAAATGGGCTGCTTTTCGGCTCGCAGAGCATGCCGAAATGCTCGAACTTCGCGCAGCGATTCCGGATGACGGTCAGGGTGTCCATGGTCACGGAGCACAGTTCCGAGCACACCAGAGGCACGTCTGCCGCGATCCGCAGCCCATGACCATGGACAGCCGGCCGCGCGCGCGCCGGCAAATGCCAAAGAGAGGCTCTCCCTGCTTCTCCCCTCATATCCAAACACCGCCGGCCTTGAGGTGAACAGTGACTACAGAACATAATATGTGATAATGTCAATGGTGACTGTTTGATCGTTGCCTGACGCAGGAGTAAAATCGAGCTGGAGACTGTTGGTAGCGTTGACAAAATTACGCCCCGAGCACAGTTTTTTTTCATTTCCGTTCTTGAAAGAACAAAGGCTGAGAGAACCAACGAAAGAACCTACAGCCCCCGCACCTGCTTCTGTGCCTGTATTTTCCAAGTGATCAACGGAAAGTTCAGCTTGGTCTTTGTAAACTAGTCCAGCTTGTTCGATGTCATCAAGCATATTTAGCTCAATGAGAGACATCGCTAAAGCCTCAGCGTCACTCGCGCGACAACTTCTCGTAGCTTCTACGAGTTGACCATTACTGAGAAGACCATAGGATGTGAGGTAATTCTTGACAAAGACAGATTTTACATCATTATGAGGACGACTGAGACTTGTGCCGTTTTGTGTTGTCTTAGGGGTCATAACAAAATCTACTTTTTGCGCATTTGTGTAAGCTTGCGACACGGG
>NW_008705601.1:175614-181439 GCF_000186865.1 Aureococcus anophagefferens
TTGAGCACAAAAATCGATGCGTGGTTCTTGATTGGGTCACAGAAAGTCTTCGATTCACCTTTTGAAATTGTGACACCTTTGACTTTGTCAGAAGAATAGCCAAGAAGTGTGTTCATAACAGAAGAAGAAGCTACGCCAGCCTTCTGAACATGCTGGACGGTTCTCCACACATTGTATGATAAACGCTGATCTATAAGAGCTCCTCCGCTGGTTACAGCTATCGAGTTGAAGAGGGCGCCAGCTCCCGCTTTTGGGAGAGTAACTATGCTCACCATCATTTTTTACAGTGAATTTCAAGAAAGGATTCTTAGTATCAATGAAAGACATTTGTGTAGGTAGACGGAAGGAAATACTAGATTGATGATCTAGTTAGCCAAGTCCGTATTGAGTTTGACTGTAGAGTTAGGCTTGTTGTGTCTGACCATTTTTCCAGTTTCAAGGAAGGATCTCAACTTCGGAGAGTGAAGGATCAGTTACAGATCAAATTTGAGCTTCTATCTCCTTACGTTCATCAGCCAAACCTAGCTGAAAATGCCATCAAGCGACTTAGAAACAAGGCCATTATATTATTACAGGGCCTAGCAGACAAGACGCTGGCAGGACGAAAGATTTCGATAGATCGATGGATCCCTTGGTTTAATTGGCGTGTGCGCAAAGCGCATCAGATTCTTTTGCAGTACCCTTCCGAGTATGCCACAACGGACGGTAAATAAGCCGATGATTCACCTCAAAAACTGGGGCGAAACATGTTGCATTTTACTACGGAAGACTCACTCTAACCGAGCCGGCCCCGGCCATCTTCCCCTCCCTCCTCCCTTGCCCCTCGGGGCCCCCTTCCTCTCTCGCCCTTCGGGGCTTCGCCATTTGTGGCGCCGGGGAAGCTGATCCTCAGGAGGCCCCCGGGATTATCCCCATTATTTTATTACACTTATTTTGCCCAAAAATAGGGCAAAATAAGTGTAATAAAATAATGGGGATAATCCCGGGGTATATATTTACGGGGAGTTGAAGGCATCTTGAAGTCAATCAAGTTAGTTGAGGTAGATATTGAACTTCAATCTATTTTGTTGAAGTCGTTGAAGAAAAAATCTCAGTTAAAATAATGAAATGATTAGTTTGCGAGGCTAAAATAAGTGTATCCTCAGTTCGGCAATTGCTTCTGTAATGCTATAGCCTATAAGAAAAAGAATGGTGGTAAAATTGTGTGTGGTAGTATGGGTTGGAAGCGTTCGGGATCTGATAAGGTTTGGTGGGAGTATGGATAATCAACGTTAAGAAAAACTTTATAGGATATGAAATTTCATATCTTTTTTTTTCATTTTTTTCTTGTTTGAAAAAAAATGATGCGAGGGGAATACTAAACTGTATAAAAGATTAATAAGTAATCAATTATTAAACAGTTATAATAGAATACCACAAAATGAACACTCTCCCCATTGAATTGTGCGAACACATTGCGTCTTACGCTCAGCCTGTCCATCCGTGTCGTGAAGCGCTCCAAGACTTGTTTGTCAATTATGAAGAAGATTGTTATAACGACGACCGGTCTTTTATCACGTGGCTGGCTGATAGTAAGGAATGGGTAAGTTTTGAATACACCGCCGAAAGGGTTACTGGTGAAAGTGTGCCAGACTATGTAGAATATCTATATGAAGGAGTGTTTAAAGAATATTTCTGTGATTACATCTCTGAGGAATTAAATTAAAAAAAATATAAATTATGATCAACCTAACGGAAGGAGATATTCATTCTATTAAGCGCTACGATGTTATGGACCAGCGTGAAGCGCTTGAAGCGCTCTGTTCGCTCGTGGAGCACGCCGCGCGGCAGAAGTTAAAGTTTGCGCCCGCGCAGAAGCTGTCGCTGAGCTTGATGAAGTCGTCGGTCTTGCTCGGGCACTTGTCGCAGCAGGCGCTCGTCAAGAGCAAGGGCTCGGAGTTGTCGCTACTTTGTAAAATTCAAATTCACCGACATTTAATTGAAGGATATACGATACACAGCCCATCCCAGATGAATACAGATCCGCCTTATATTCGTGTAACTTAAATGCTTCATAATAACCTTTGGAATTCTCAGATGGACAATATACAGAAATTAGCATAAAAGCGTGATTGTCAGTAGTTTCGTATAGTTCCATATGGTCAAAAACAGGTCGGTCAAAATAGGGTAAATCAAAGTATTTAAGAAAGAGGTCTTTGTATTTATTTGTCTGCCGTTTAAGTTTGTAAATTTTAGCAAATAAATTACGTTCATTAAATACTGGTTGAGTATCGTAAGTTTCAGTGCCCCTAAATGAACATTGACCCCAATAAGTGTTTGCGAACAGTTTAGGAAATTCAGTTTTACTGGCGAAAGTGGGGCTCATCGTCTCTTATATCCTCTCTCTTCTCCTTCTCAATCATTTTTTTCTCTCTCAGAAAGACAGTGAGCTCAATAATGTTGTTAGTTATGGAGCAAACACTTCATTAACAACACCATCAAGCAGTTTAACTAAAACAATTAATGTTACATTTAAAGACGATGCCCCAGATGACCTGTATGCAGTGGTATTTACAAACAACAGCAATGTTACTGTCCCATCTGTAAAATCTCAATCAGTAGGAGGATTTAGTGTTACAATAGCATGAAGAAGCCTATCAATTTATACTAACCAAAGATGATGGTAACTATGATACGGATCGAACGAAATTACTACTTGGTCTTTATACCGAATTTCCTTTACGAGATGACTTCGGCAGAGTAACTTTTGAAGATAAACTTAAAGAAGGATTTAATTTTATGGATTTGGAAAATTCAACTTTCACTGTGCTTCCAAAGAAAGGAGCAACAGAAACGAAGACATATACTATGAGCCGTTCACTCACAAATCTCGTTAAGAACTCATTAAAGAAGTTTCCACGCGAGTTTCTATTCACATCATCCACGGTCGGACCAAAAGGCAACTGTGATAAACTCTTGACGCAACTGTTCAAGAAGGTGTTCAAGAGAAAAGTAACTATAAACGACATTAGGAAGGCATACAGCACCAATGCCAGACAAGGGACTGTAGAGGACGAAATTGAAATGGCAGAACAACAAAATCATTCCGTGAATACAGCCAACACCTTCGGCCCCTGGCAGCTGCCCCACCTACATCATGATGTCCTAAATATCAAGAAACCCGATTGTGAAGTATCCGGTAATTTAGAATATGGGTTGCTATTCAGTTGAGTTTGGACTCAGGCTGGGAGAGCTGAAGGTCCAAATAAATATGCCACCACTATTCATGCCGTTTTACTTCGTTGATTCTCGATAGCAACACTTTTGCTGATGGGAAAGACTGAGTGAGGAAACTAACAATTTAGCGGCTATGATGCATTCGTTTGTCGAGTCTTGTGACTCTGTTATGAATGCACAACTCGTGTCACCTGTAGACATGGTTATGTCACGTGTCATGTCACCATGGCTTCCTTGGGCAACCCGCGCATGTCCCCTCTTGTGTAAAACACAAACGTCAGTGGAGCTTTCGGCGTAGTTTTTCTTGAAGCCAAAATTTGTGAGCTGGCGCTGAAATGATTCCAATCTGCGATGACGAAAGTAGGTCGGCATCGCTTCGAGAAGTGCAGGAGGATTATTAGGTTTCCAGAGTTCCAGGAAATTAAATGGGCTTCAAGCTGAGTGACTGCTGCATACAGTCGTGGACCGAATTCTTTTTTTGAGGAACAGCCCGGAATCAATTTAGGATGGCATCTAGTTCGCTTGTGATCTTGAATCAGACGCTGTAGCTGAGACTTTTGCTCGAGAGTGAGCACATGAATATTTTTCACGTCATTGAGCGTCGTAATTGTCTTTCGTTGCCACGACCCTCGCAAGAATTGCTCAAAGATGCACTCAACATGATACCAGCTTGTTTTTGAACATTTCATCTTTCTGCCGATACGAGGCGTACCACGGGCAATCGCACAACGGCAACTTCGCTCCCTACACTTCGACCTTGAGTTGTTCGCGATCGATGCCTGCTAGTCATGAATTTGTTATTGTTCCTTGGCGCGAAGTTTCGACTACGAACCTCATATGATGGGTCCATATCATCTATATTGTCGAATCGATCGCCCGAAGAGAACGACGGCATAGCTGCAGAATGGATGGTGAATCCTACAAGTGCTTCCCAATGCGTTATACGATCTTTGCATGGGATAGGTCTCTTTTCACTTGCCTTAAGTTAAAATCGCGGGGTCAAGATAAGTGACCACACCGCCAGCACGCCGTCGACAGACGCCGGCTGGTTGTCGGAGGCACCGTTTTCGGAGAGTGGTTTAGTACCTCAGCCAAGGAAACTCTGAAGGTAGCACCCTAAGGAGATTGCGCTATCGCTATAGCGCCTGCGCTATTTGGGATGATAAGCGTAGAATTTATATTAACAATACATCATTTGCGCATATCAGAGCAAACGCTACAATTGAAGCAAAAAATATTGGATAGTAAGTGTTGGATTTTAGTATGGGTAACACACTGGTCTGAAGAATGGCGACTATCGAGGTCAGAACGCGAGTGTGATTAAGACAACCAAAATGCGCTTGGCGATCACCTTGCGAGCCTACATTCCGCTCCTTGGGCTATGCTACTGAATACGACACTATAGAAGAGATGTTAATGGCAGACAGTGCAAGAACAGCGCTGTCGCACATGGATGACCAAGAAACAGATCAGATAGAAGCATATCACCCAGAGTGGGACCCATTAAACGACAGACACGTACCGTGGTCCCCAGCGTTTAAGTTACGTGGATCTGGTGTGACGATAGGGAAAAGAGCAATGATGAAAGACACCAATGAGCCATGTGAGGTAGTGCAGCAGAAGCAGAAGAATCTGTCGGTGCACTTCCCACGCAAGAAAGAGATTATACAGGTAGAAGAAAGTCAATTGACACCATATGACTATGCCAAGTCGAGTGGCAGGGCTACATCAGCGGTTGTCATAACTGAACCTAAAGGCAAAAGCATGCCTATGAAATGGATGAGAAGAGTGGATCAGTTGCTGATCCAGAATATATTTAGCAACAAACGGCTGTATCAGAGGTTGAAGCGTATTAGCTTCCCCGAGGATGGAGCTGGTATTTCCTTTGTGATGGGCATAAACTGCAATACGGGAGTACCATACTCATGTATGAATGAACTGGCAATCGGAAAACTGTGGATGTTTCTACGAGATAGCTTTATGGAAGCAGATCAAGGCCGAGCTATTGGTAGCAAGCTAACAAACGTGCGCGTTACCATAGCCTCTGCCGACCACAGAATCCGGAAGCATACCCATGACTTAGGAGAAGCCACATGCATCACAGGAGGGATTCATGTGGGCGGACACATCAGTACGAAGGAACCAGATCAGGAACACGTTACGTGGGGCATCTTAACCTCACTCGATAGGCGAGACGGATGCGGAATTGGTCAGTGGACTGGATGTCAGATGTGGTCACTCACGTATTACTCGGATTACCGAAACCGGCAGTCGCAAAGGTTCGCTATGTTTATGATGGATTCAGTAGCTAATGGGGCTATCATTGGGATGAACGAGAAACAAGAGCAGAGTGAAGTCTTTCGAACGAATGAAGATAGTGAAATGGGTGTTGATCATACTGATCATAAGTACCCACCATGGAAAGATGCGAAGAGAGACGAGCGAGGTCTACCAGAGCCGTTACAGCCCAAAGACCTCGGGAATAACCAAGCGCTGGTTGAGAAAATGAAAGTAAAGAAAGCTATGACAAAGAGCTGGATGACGTGATGAAGATTATCAAAAGTAGCTTTCTAGTCAATCAAGATAATAATTGGCAAAAGCGACCAGCC
>NW_008705601.1:182211-184024 GCF_000186865.1 Aureococcus anophagefferens
AGCTGAACGGAACCTCAGCGACGCTCGACGCGCCACTTATGTCCGTCGGGCTGGATTCTCTGACGGCAACGGAGCTGGCGCGCAATATTAGCGAGCACTTCCGCATGCCTGTCCCGTCTACACTCCTTTTTGATCATCCCAGTGTAAATGCTCTAGCATAATGTGTGGCTGAGTCAGGCGCCTTTGTCGCGGTGGTGGCTGATGACTGCGATGACGCTGATATCGCTCATGTCAGCAGCCGACTTGACTGATCAGAATGTGACAGAAGTGTGAACTTACACGTGTCGGGGGAGTTTTCTATGTAGCTGCCTTGTCGTTCTCGCATCTCCTTGAGAGCAATCCTCGCGAGAGGTATAAACACAAAGTTGACCTTACCAATCGTTCGCTGGGGTGACCTCACAGTGGACCACCACTCTGCGAAATACGGCGCTTACACTGACTCACTATTGGCTACAGACGCTAGGGCTTTTGGCATTTCCAGAAGCGAGTCATCTCAAATGAACTCTCAAATGATACTGATTTTAGAGGTAAGCTCCACGGCAATTTGTGCTTCGTTCAAAACGAATTGCTATGCTCATCTTTGAAATCACCATATCGGGTTTGTCTTGGGGGCCAACGGTGGCTTCCCAGATGATGATGCAGGATGTGGTCGGTCCTGAATGATCTCGGTGTTTTCTGGCACCTCGACGTCGCTCGCAGTCGCCTGTGGGTGATTGTCATATGTGCTTGGCCTTTGAGGACCAAGCCTTTCCGTCGACACCGCATGCTCGGCATCTTTGGTTGCGCTACATGTGGGGTCTCTGTCAATAATTCTCGACAAGATATCACATGCCGCAATTGGCGGGAGTTTGTTGATTGCTTCTATCGTGTCGATCGCTTTCTCCGCAGCAGGAATGCTTTCTGCGCATGGGCGATGTCACACGTTTGACGGTTGAGCTGATGGGTTCTGTCGTGGTGAAGGGATTGTGACATTTCTGATTGAGCCGCAGGAGTCTTGTACCTAAGTCGCTGGTTCAAGCGTTTAGCAAGACGGTCCGCGTGCGAGTCTCACGGCGCCGAATGGTTCCTCGCAAAGGGCGCTCATCGAGGCAGTAAAGAGTGGTGGCGCGTCAAGGTATGCTCTCGAAGCGCACGGCACGGGCACAGCGCTTGGAGACCCAATCGAGGTATCTTTCCTGGGGATGATGTCCATATGAGGATTCCATTTAGGTTGGTGCTGCCATTCGGGCGCTGTGTACCGACTCGTAGTTGATATAATGCGCTTCTTTGAAGTCAAACATGGGTCACTTGGAGGCCTCGGCAGCTGTCGCAGGTTTGGCCTCTCTTGTGCTCATACCTCTCAGCATTAATGTGATAACCGTGAATGCGCAACTCAGGAGGTCCTCCTTTAGCTCAGGGCCCGCCAATCTCTGAATGTTAGGCTGAACACACACCTGTTCGCGATCCTGCTGTCATCGTTTTAGGTGCCTGTCGAGGCGCTGGCTGAAGGTGAGGCGCACCGATCATTCGCTGGTCGGCTGAGCTCGTTTGGGTTCAGCGGGACCATCGCGCATGGGGCCTTTGCCGCTTTGTCATGTTCTGATCTGTTTATCTCGACGGTCGTATGAACGTCCAAGTATCGTGCTTAACAAGCAGGGGCCGTTTGCAAAACGCCGGTGGAAATCAACAAATCCGCATCAACAACGACCGGCAGGGGAGTGGGCGATTGGCCTCTGAACAACACGTGCGTGTATGCAGTCCTTTTGTTGTTCGCGGTTACAGCAGTTCACGCACCTCTTCGTGACACTTAGTTCAATAGCCAAGTCATATCATA
>NW_008705601.1:184074-185477 GCF_000186865.1 Aureococcus anophagefferens
GTATCATTGAAAACTTCATCGAAATCGTACAAAACTGCATCGTTTCGACCGACGGATAACGCTGCGATGATGTGATGCGCCGGCACCTCGCCGTTTTGCGCCAGGTGGTGCACGAAAAGCGCGCGTGCTGCGCCGGGCAGCGACGACGGGGTTCGTGAGCGCAAAAAATCCTGCTGGCGGCCTTCCGCGGCGAGACTGTCGATCACTGCGACTGCGGGGCGCGCCCCCACTCGATTTTTGCATCCCCGGGTTCATATGCCGTGACAGCTGGCATGGGGCAACTCATCACCTCTCTACGGTCGCCCTGCGACTGAATTAGGTTCGAAACTCCCCCGCGCGCGCGACGACGACGACGACGGCGGCGGCGGCGGCGGCGGCGGCGGCGGCGGCGACGGCGACGACGACGACGACCGACCGACCGACCGACCGACCCAGAAAATAGGTGCCAGGAACTAGCCCGGGACCCAGGGGAAGTCACCCGAGGTCCCCCCGAGTACGCCCCAGTCGGTTTGGTTTAAATTTTACCACCCCAGACCCCAAAGCCCGAGTTCACTCTTTCCTCTAGGCCTTCTACGTCGGCGAGTCCCGACGCGCGTGGAGCTCCGAAGGTCGGCGGTCTCGAAAAGTCACTCCATGTCTACGCAGAGAGACCGAGCGCTGGGTCCCAAACCTAACGAGATAGTAAAACCCGGCACAGGGAGGCAGCCTAGTGGGGCTGCCCTGCCGTGCGAGTGGCGGTACACCGGCGTCTCTGTTATCCTCACGTCACCGCAGCTGCCGTATATATAAATATATACGCTGGCGGCCTTCTGCGGCGAGACTGTCGATCACTGCGACTGCGGGGCGCGCCCCCACTCGATTTTTGCATCCCCGGGTTCATATACCGTGATAGCATGGGGCAGCTCATCACCTCTCTACGGTCGCCCTGCGACTGAATTAGGTTCGAAACTCCCCCGCGCGCGCGACGACGACGACGACGGCGGCGGCGGCGGCGGCGGCGGCGGCGGCGACGGCGACGACGACGACCGACCGACCGACCGACCGACCGACCGACCGGCCCAGAAATTTGGTGCCAGGAACTCGCCCGGGACCTAGGGGAAGTCACCCGAGGTCCCCCTGAGTACGCCCGAGTAGGACTTAATCAAAGTTTACCACCCCGTACCCCGGAGCTCGAGGTCACTCCCTCTTCTATTATTGTGCGCCTGAGCGCACCCCAGGAAAATCTTCTCCTATCCAGCCGGCCCTATTCTTTGCCTGGGGGTCCTAGATTAGGCTAGTCCCCGAGCTGGGTGGAGCCCATGTTGAAGGCAACACCCAGCTCCTAATCCAACTATATCATTCTATATCTTGTATAATTCCTTAATATCACCTTTCGCGGGAATTCCTCGTTTCCTTCCGAGCTA
>NW_008705601.1:185736-187277 GCF_000186865.1 Aureococcus anophagefferens
TGCGCAAAGCGCATCAGATTCTTTTGCAGTACCCTTCCGAGTATGCCACAACGGACGGTAAATAAGCCGATGATTCACCTCAAAAACTGGGGCGAAAAATGTTGCATTTTACTACGGAAGACTCACTCTAACCGAGCTGGCGGCCCTTAGCGGCGGCCCGGGGCTGTCGGGCGCTCCTGGTGGGTGGCCCGGCCCCGGCCATCTTCCCCTCCCTCCTCCCTTGCCCGGCGCCCCTCGGGGCCCCCTTCCTCTCTCGCCCTTCGGGGCTTCGCCATTTGTGGCGCCGGGGAAGCTGATCCTCAGGAGGCTCCCCCCGTGGGCCTTCGGCCCCTGCTGGGGGGCAGCTGCCCCACCTACTTCAACTTCTTCCGTCCGAGACCTATCTGCCGTGTGTGCTCTTGGGCATGCGGCTTCTCCGACGCTAAATAAATAATAATAATAATAATAATAATAATAACTAACAGCTCATTCTCTCTCTCTCCTTTGAGCGCTACTTTCTTGGCTAATCGAAGATAACGCTGAGATGGTGTGATGCGCCAGCGCCGCGCCGTTTTTGCGCTAGGTGGTGCACGAAAAGCGCGCGTGCTGCGCCGGACAGCGACGACGGGGTTCGGGAGCGCAAAAATTCCTGCTGGCGGCCTTCTGCGGCGAGACTGTCGATCACTGCGACTGCGGGGCGCGCCCCCACTCGATTTTTGCATCCCCGGGTTCATATACCGTGATAGCATGGGGCAGCTCATCACCTCTCTACGGTCGCCCTGCGACTGAATTAGGTTCGAAACTCCCCCGCGCGCGCGACGACGACGACGACGGCGGCGGCGGCGGCGGCGGCGGCGGCGGCGACGGCGACGACCGACCGACCGACCGACCGACCGACCGACCGGCCCAGAAATTTGGTGCCAGGAACTCGCCCGGGACCTAGGGGAAGTCACCCGAGGTCCCCCTGAGTACGCCCGAGTAGGACTTAATCAAAGTTTACCACCCCGTACCCCGGAGCTCGAGGTCACTCCCTCTTCTATTATTGTGCGCCTGAGCGCACCCCAGGAAAATCTTCTCCTATCCAGCCGGCCCTATTCTTTGCCTGGGGGTCCTAGATTAGGCTAGTCCCCGAGCTGGGTGGAGCCCATGTTGAAGGCAACACCCAGCTCCTAATCCAACTATATCATTCTATATCTTGTATAATTCCTTAATATCACCTTTCGCGGGAATTCCTCGTTTCCTTCCGAGCTACAGTGCCCTCGCTCCGGAATCACGATCACGGATTACATATTAAAACTGTATTACCTGCACCAGCCACACACCTTATCTCGTATTATTTGGTTCCGTAATTCAGCATGGCATCTCTCGCGGAAGGTGTCGCCCAAGTCGCTTTCTTCCGGCCGATAGCTGAAAATAATATTCCTCATTTGAAAAAACTTGTAAATGATAACGCTGAGTTTGACTTTAGTTCGGTGGTGGAAAGTGCTAGTGAGTGGTGGGCGGAGAAAGTTGTCGCTATTACCGGAGTCCCACCTTCAATTGGGATCCAAGGTCTCCTGCAG
>NW_008705601.1:188991-190629 GCF_000186865.1 Aureococcus anophagefferens
GTGTTGGCAGATGTCCGGCACTTGCTGCGGAAGATGACGTGATGAACTGGTTATCTATGTAACATGACACAAGTAGTAGAACATTATAGACCTTTCACCCCGTTTTTTTCCAAAAACGCCGTGAAATGAAGTCTATAAAAATCTGGCTATTTCGTACAGAGAGAGACGCTGCTGAAGGCGGGTTTCTGGGCAAGGGCCCCTTCTATACCATGTGCCAAGAGGCCATACTCCCAGCACCTCGACTACCTCCGGGCCTTCCGCGGGCCTCCGGCTGCCAAGATTGCGGAACTGTCAAGGGATTGTAAAGCCCCTCAGCATACCGGGGAAATCGCCGTCCGATTTTGCGAACTTGACTCGGTAGCGCGAGCCGCGTCGCCGCCAGGGCCGTCGCATCACGAAGTACAGTCGCTGTTACAAAGTTGATCCCCCAGGGGGGCAAGATAATTTAGCCATTCATTTCTTTCTTGCATATGAAATCCGCCCCATAACCCCCGCCTTACCCCCGTACGGGGGTTAGAGAACGAGGGGGCGATATTCTCGGGATACCGGGTAGGGCAGTTGACCTGCGACCTCAACGACACGGTCCATCAAGCGACCGATCATCTGTCTGGCAGCGAAGGAACGGAAATAAAGCCTGAAAACACTGAGGGAACTTCACTGAGCTGCGTGCCTGATCTCTCTCACACTACCTTTCAGGTTTCGTGTCATTTGTGTCAGGAGATGGCCAAGTATTGACAAAGGTCAAGCAAAGCGCATCGGAACCGAGAGTTTTCTGCCACACACTCAAGGCCAAGTTCAGGATTTCAGCTCGCGCAGTATTGACTACGTCTCGTACCCTCATGTTTACTATCATAGCCTGGCAAATTAGGTGGGAAAAAAAAAAAGATACATGCTAAGTTGGCCGCGTCGTGGGGTGATTTCCAGGCAGCCTCGAAATACTCGTCCAACTTTATTCCCCTCGGCGGCATCATTTTGTTGACTTTGGACGAAGATTCTAACATCGGCGGGAGAAGCTGCGTGTAAATCTGCATTTGCTACAGATGAAATCACATGCACATCGCATCGAGGATTCGTTCTGTTACATAAAAGGGACAGTGTGGCTGGTTAGCAGCCACGAACGAAATTGTAGTGTCTGGATTAGAATTGATGTCATGGACTAATATAGGCGGGGGAAAATTGCGAATGTCAGACGAGATATTAGAAGCGATGACGTCGAAGCCAATCATACGCTGAGTGGGAACGCCAATGCTAAAAATCCTTCTGGCAAGAATATGGAGTGAAGGATGCCACCTGGAGCTAGGAACATGTTCGAGGTAGTTACCTTGGAATCGTCGCATATCGTCACTAAGACGAATCTTTCTCAGGTGGCGCCAAGCAAGCCGGGTGTCAGGATACAATTTTTTTGAGTGACGGAGAAATTCCCAATCAACAGGTATACTGCTGAGGCCAATCTGTGACCTGAGGTGATTATTGCGAGACACGCAGTCGCCGAATGTGAAGTCGGTGTGTTCACATGAAATCCAATTTGGCCTTCGATGAACTACGTCAACAACAATGCCGTCAATCGCTAAGACGCGGTAATGCTCACCAACAGCCATCTCCTCGACGAGAAAAGCTTCGCATGAAGAAGGACATAGC
>NW_008705601.1:190679-192000 GCF_000186865.1 Aureococcus anophagefferens
CTTTCAGCAGAAAATGTGCACGAGTGGTCTCATCTCTCCGCCCTCTGTGAAGCGTGATTTTGTTAGGCGCGTCATGCAAAACTCACGAACCCGTTCATAGGACTCGCAGGAAAAATCGCATCCGAGTGGCTTGACAATTCTCTTGAGATTGGCAATATCGCAAGCTTCGGCAACAGCCCCACCGCGCTACGACTTCAGCGCTGGGTAGTGAAGTCGATCCAGGAAGAGAGTCCTGTAGAATCGAAGACCTCGTCAGAAACGGACGTTGGGGACATCATCTATGCTCTTGTGGCGTCTGCTCTAGAGCTCCTCGGCACCGCGGTCTCATCAGATGAGCCGCTCATGGCCGCTGGGTTGGACTCGTTGGCTGGAACCTAGTTTGTGCAAGCCGTCTCCGAGCGGTACTCCACTGAATTTCCCGCGACGCTAGTCTTCGACTACCCAACGCTCTAGAGCATCGCAGAGTTCTTGGCTAAATAAAGCCATTCGCTGCGTTCAACATCGCCCCGCCACCATGTAGAAACAATCGTGGCGTTGTGGTCTTCGACGTCAATATGGCTCGACTACTGTTGCTTTGAGATGCCAGCAGCGATTGACGATATTGAAGGCTTGCGTGAGCTTCAATTTACTGCAACGACAACTCCTGCCCATGTTCCCTACGCGCGCTGGGATGCTGCCTAGCTTTTCAAGAATGTTTCTGCGAGTTACGGCTCATTTATGCTAGTCGGTGCCCTCGTTGATGATGGTCGCTCATTCAAGATGTCGCAACACTTCGTTTGTAACCAAGACCCCTAGAATCTACTACTGTTATAATGCTCGCGAACTTGCCTGGAGTTACGACCGAGGTCATCTACAGGTATTGATGTGGCAGTCTACGTAGGTATGCTCACGCAACCCGTCGAGGGCGTTGTGAGTTCAAACTCCGAGTATGCACCTACGCATGCCAATGTCTCGTCTGGGCTGGTCTCTTTCACCTTTGGTCTGAACGGCGCCTGTCTCACGCTGGACACGGCGTGCTCGACCTAGCTAGTAGCGGTTCATCTGGCCAGAGCCGAAATCGGACACCACGCCTGTGGTGATGGGCTAGCGTTGGGTGTAGGGTTGCTGGGTCACGCGTGGAGTTTTGGGTTTGCCAAAAGTGGAATGCTTTCGCTACTAGGATGATGTCACACCTTTGACATCCGCGCAGATGGATATGCGCGGGGGGAGAGCTGCGTATCCATTCTGCTGACCACGGCATTGAACTCGAGATAAATACCGGGGCGGTCCGTGATCGCAACGGCCGTGTAATGTGACGGCCCAAGCGCGAGTCTCTCCGCAC
>NW_008705601.1:192910-194371 GCF_000186865.1 Aureococcus anophagefferens
GCAGATTCATACACGAGTTCCGCTACAGGAGCGTACGAGATATCCAGCTTGGCTTCTGATGTCGTAGCAACTCATGTGACTGGCAGGCGGGTTGCGGGAACGAGAAAGTAGCAAACCACGTTTATGACACGTCCCCTGTCCAGAGTTGCGTCCGTCGCCCGAGATGCGATCTCACGAGTTCACCAAGAGCCGGTGTCGTCAACGCAAGAGACATATGTCCCAGCGGGGATCAACTCTGTTCTGCTTGCATGAAACGACGGGCGCCCTTGTTTGTCTTTCGCTGTGGTTCAGACGATAGGGTTGATATACACGCCCTGCGAAAGCCAGGCAAATTGCACCCTTCAGAATGAGCTTGGTCCTGCTGGAAGATGAGTGCGGCTATCGTTCCGCCGATTTTAAGCGCGGGCCCTCCGGTCATCGCAGACCGGCTCGGCGCAGTCGCATTCGATTTCTTCGCAGTTCATGGAATGGAAATCACACAAGGGGATTTTTCCTTTCGTCGGAGCAAGAAACCAGCGCATTGGCGCCAACCATAGATTAGTTAGACGCTCGTGTCATCGCAGTTCTTCCTCGAAGGATTATCACCAACAATCTGCATTTCTAGACTCATTAAGGCGAGTCGCCTGTTTCAAGAGGCCCCAGGAACGCAAACTCTCAAACTGAGATGGAAGAAGTGGCTTCAAGAAAGAATCCCTGCTTTCAAAGTTTGTTGTTTGCATCCAACTTGTGCTGCATGCCCACTTGCACTTTTCTCCTTGGTGCTCGTTGCTCAACATTTCATCTGAACCCAATACGCTTTACATGGACGCCTGGGTTTTGGGAACTTGTACATTACCTCATTCTAACCGACGAGGAGTTTTTTGTTAGTGCGAGTGGGCACGTGAGGGCGGTGATGTCAAGTCCGATTCACAAGGTACCAGTATCATTTACGGCAACGCAATGTGCCAATTTGCGGGGGCATTTGTTTGTTCACTAAGACCGTGCCAAGGGAAATCGAGTCCAAGTGCCGGGTGATCAACCAGGTTGGATGACTGAGCCCCCACACTTAAGGTCAAGTAAAGTCGCAGATTTCAAGGGGTAGGTTGGAGTTTCCCTAAACGGATTCTTGGCTGAACCTAACCACGCGAGCGTGGGCACGGCTTTTTCTATGTTCCACCAAGTCTTTTTGCTCGTCGTAATGTTAGTGTTTTAAACATGTTTTCTTGTTTAGATTTTTTTTACCACCCCCTTCTTTAATCCACCTAAGCCGTGCCCACCGCAGGTGGTTAGGTACAGTCAAGAATCCGTTAAGGGAAACATTAACCTACCCTCCTACGATTTTATGTGACCTTTGAGCTGACTTGAGCTGAGGGGTTCCGGGGAGGACAAGTTAACCCGCGTTGGTCCAAGCCCTCAGAAACCGACGCGTTTGGACGCGTGGAACAGGCCCTCGAATTTAATTCGAACATTTTTCTAAGAAAG
>NW_008705601.1:195000-196497 GCF_000186865.1 Aureococcus anophagefferens
AATTTAGTCGAGCGCGCCTACCACCGCGCGCGCCCCCCCGCGTGCAAGATCGCTGGGACTGCGCATAGCGCACACATCGGGGCTGCCATCCGCGAAGGAGCGGCAGCGTTTGGATTGCGACTCGCTGAGAACACAAGCGGCTTCGGGCGACCGATTTGACGGACGCGACGCCCCTCCCCCGGCCCGTGAGCGGCCCGGGCAGCCCCGCGCAGCAGCAGGGATCGTCCGCTGTCGACCCGAGAGCGCCCTGCCACAAGGGTTGGCCCCGCGGACCCGAGGAAGTCGATCTGACGTGTTCGCGCTGAAACCGCGTCGCGCGCGCCCGCACGCCCGCGCGCGCGGTGTCGCACGTCGTTCGAGCCAAGTCAGCAACTGAGCAGTCCGAGGGTATCAGACATGTACCCCGAGCCTCCGATCCAGCCAGCACGCTGCCCAGAGCCCAAAATGGGCTGCTTTTCGGCTCGCAGAGCATGCCGAAATGCTCGAACTTCGCGCAGCGATTCCGGATGACGGTCAGGGTGTCCATGGTCACGGAGCACAGTTCCGAGCACACCAGAGGCACGTCTGCCGCGATCCGCAGCCCATGACCATGGACAGCCGGCCGCGCGCGCGCCGGCAAATGCCAAAGAGAGGCTCTCCCTGCTTCTCCCCTCATATCCAAACACCGCCGGCCTTGAGGTGAACAGTGACTACAGAACATAATATGTGATAATGTCAATGGTGACTGTTTGATCGTTGCCTGACGCAGGAGTAAAATCGAGCTGGAGACTGTTGGTAGCGTTGACAAAATTACGCCCCGAGCACAGTTTTTTTTCATTTCCGTTCTTGAAAGAACAAAGGCTGAGAGAACCAACGAAAGAACCTACAGCCCCCGCACCTGCTTCTGTGCCTGTATTTTCCAAGTGATCAACGGAAAGTTCAGCTTGGTCTTTGTAAACTAGTCCAGCTTGTTCGATGTCATCAAGCATATTTAGCTCAATGAGAGACATCGCTAAAGCCTCAGCGTCACTCGCGCGACAACTTCTCGTAGCTTCTACGAGTTGACCATTACTGAGAAGACCATAGGATGTGAGGTAATTCTTGACAAAGACAGATTTTACATCATTATGAGGACGACTGAGACTTGTGCCGTTTTGTGTTGTCTTAGGGGTCATAACAAAATCTACTTTTTGCGCATTTGTGTAAGCTTGCGACACGGGGAGGGTTACCTGCCCCGAAACCTGAGCAAGGGTGTTTGTCGAAACACCGTACCCTTGACCTTCGAATGTTAGAACGCCCCCGTGAATTTTATTCACTAATTCTTCTACAGAATTTTGGCTCAATTGTACACACGAAAGAACAAGTTCCACACTTTCAAAGAGAAGATGTGAGTCGAGGACCGATGTTGCGGACGACGCCCAGAAGCCCATGAGGTCGGCAGGACATAATTTGAAACCATTTCGAGTTCACCGCCGAACATAGGGAGGTAGTGGGTTTGAGCAACAAAAATCGATGCGT
>NW_008705601.1:196547-197634 GCF_000186865.1 Aureococcus anophagefferens
ATGCGATAGTCTCAATTGCACCGAGCGTTTTCTGGTGGCAGACGCGGCATCGTGGGGTCGCACCGTTGTAGCGAGCGGGATTCACATACAAATACGTGGCTCTTCCTTGGCTCCAATAAATGATGCAAGCATAGCCTTCAAACTCGAGGCTGTCGGCATTGCAGCACTTTCCTACCATGCTCCAACATAGTGCCTGAGAGCCTCCGGTGCGGAAGCATTCCATGGCAGTCCTGGGAGATACATGATTGGGCGCGGACAGGAAAACATCACTTTCATGAGCGACGGCGAAGATACTGTCTCGATGGCATTGTCGAGCGTAACTAAGCTGCTCCGATAACTCGAGCTGTTGTTTACAGAGGTTGGGCGCCTCGAGGTTGGCACCGAAAGTGCGGTGGACAGAGGCAAGTCAACCAAGTCGTTCTTGATGTCGTTGTTTGAGGCTGACGACCACCACAGTGTCGAAGGCCTCGACACCTTCAATGCCTGCTACGGCGGAACAAACGCTCTCTTCAGTACCACAAACTGGATTCATGGTTGAGCTTAGAAAGGTGCGTATGGTATTGTCGTCTGTTCCGACCCGGCGATTCACCCAGATCCTGCCCATATTTCTGGCATTGGAGCCTCCTCAATATCTCTGGTCGTGGCCGCGTAGGCGCCATTGTTGCTCTTGCGAGAGCGCATAACCTTCATAAAACACTCGTGGGATTTCTATCGCCCTGTTGGATGGCACACAAACGATGCAGTTATGGACATCAGCATCGCAACAGGTTAATACGAAGAGGCAATGAGCTGGTGCTAGCGATGATTCAGCGATACCACAGGATAAGAAGGCCTATTGCGTGTATTCGACTGCGTCGTTTACCACAGCAACGCCCCCTATCACTCCAAAAGGAACCTGAGGTTTATGTGTGAGATGGCTTATGGCAAACTTACCAAGGCTCAGCACGAGGACTTCTTCTGGAAGCATGCTTAGGCTGGCATCGCCATAAGTGCCCAAAATGCTACTACGTACACGTGCCCACTTTATGCAAGTCTGCTCTCGTTGGCCTTGGCAATTAGCGATGACCTAGCTAACATCCGTATCCTA
>NW_008705601.1:199028-202947 GCF_000186865.1 Aureococcus anophagefferens
TCTGATATGCTCTTCCTGTCTCGTGTCTGCAGGCTTCGTGCTGGTGCAGATCTCCTTGTGTCGGTGTTGTGATGATTAGTATCTGATGCAGTTCACTCCCAAGACCGGAAAGTGCTGCTGGGCTTCACTTCGTATGCAGAAGCAGTCTTGGCCACAACCGAGCGACACACAACACCACCTGGAAGCTCGCTTTGCCGGTTTGACACGTGCGGTTGCGGGTGGTGCGTCTGACAGTTTCAGTCTTGGCCACCATGGAACTCAACGACCCTTGTTGTTTTAATGCCTAGCGTCGCAGCATGCTGGACGACTTGAGACTAGTCGTGAAAGCGCTCGACTACCTAGTTTGTTGCAAGCAGGTGAGTGCGAATGTATTCCAGGGTGCTGGTTCCCACTTCTGCACTGGAGGACGGCACGAGGAGCACGAGTACGGTACGCTCGCGATGTTGCAAGGACACAGTGCTATCACAAGAGACATTTGAATGATCATGATGCCAACATATGCCTCAATCCATGGCAAATTGCTGGGAGGTGGCGTCGCGTTTGCTCTTGTGGCAGATTGGCGTGCTTGCAGTAGGAAAACAACGCTCAATTTTGGTAATTTGCCGCGCGGCGTGAATCCTCTTTTCATGCTTAGCCGTGCGTTGTGAGTAATGGTAGGACGCTCTACAGCTTTTCTGATGTATTTAGAAGATGGGGTTATCTCGAGTGAGCAGGCGGAAATTTTTGGATTGGTAGATTGAGTGACACCGAAGTGCGCTGAGTCAAAGCTTGTTGCAGCAAGGTAGGCGCTGAGCCAGGCAAACAGCATGTCTGGACAAACTAACGTGGCAATGGAGTGCGTGTGAGACGCTGCGCATGGCGCCTCTGAGATCGTTTTGTTTGCGGAGTCAACGGCGAACCAAAGGGCGTCTCCGCTGCGGGACTCCGCTGCGATCTGAGAGGCATCGCAGCAGGAAGCTTTCAATCCACCAGCCCACCAGCTATCACTTGCTTCGGCCACATCAAATAATGATAGATTTGAGACTCTACTGCTGCAAGTCAGCATTTGTGTTGCTGCAGTGCTCGGGACTCAGGTAGCTTGCGACACACCGTTGATGGCCGCCGGTGTCGATTCCTTGGGTGCAACAGAGTTGCAGCGGGCACTGAGCAGAGAGTTTAGCGCCGTACTCTCGGCCACTCTTCTCTTTGATCATCCTTTGATCGCAGGGATAGCTCACTATGTTGGCCAGGAAATCCAGGCGGCATCGCTGCATATGGGCGAAGCTGCTTGTTTCAAGATGAAGATGTGTCAAGCGCGAACAATGGTGGCTATGTGCGTCGCAAAGGTACTCGGGACCTAGGTATCCAGCGAAGTGCCGTTGATGGCCGCCGGTGTCGATTCCCTGGGTGTAATAGAGCTGCAACGGGTATTGAGTGGCGTGTTTAGCGCTGATCTCTCGGCCGCCCTCGTGTTTGACCACCCTTCCATCGAAAGAATCGCCTAAAGTTTAGCTGCTTCAAGCTCAATCACTGTCTAAGCGCCGACCAGGGCTACATTGCATCAGATGCCTAACGCAGGTCTGTTGGAGAACCGCTGCTCACTTGCAAGGCACGAGAACCTGATTCTTGGACGGAGGATCTACCAAGCAACATGTTCGATTCAACTCGGTGCTGCTATTGCGAATCCGGGCTCGATGCGAGAGCTACTGACATGAATCCTGGCGACGCCTTCTGATGTTCCCTTGCCAAGATGGGCCATAGCTTCTCGCGACTCACCGGCAAGCTATGGATCATTTCTTCTGGGCGATCTTTCTCTGGAATGAGAAGTATTTGAGATTTCCCCCAGTCAAGCACGAAATTAGGACCCGCAATTTGTTGTGGTTCTTCAAGGGGCAGACTCGGTACTAAGACTGCAAAAGGTAACATCGCGCAGTCAAAAAAAAGAACAAGCTGTTGGGGTGTTTGTGGGAATCCTTGGGTAACCTGTAGAACATGCGGCTGGTGGTGCCTGTGTAGCACAAGCTGCATAGATCTCTTTCGCCAGCGGCTAAACGTCATTCATACTTGGGCTGACGGGCCCTTGTGTTTCCCTTGATACGGCGTGTTCTTCACAACTCGTTGCTCTTCACCTCGCGTCTTGCTCTTTGACGCATCGTGAATGCCCGGATGCCATAGCTTCTGGTGTTGGACTGCTTGGACCTAGTTTCACCCGCGCCTTTGCTGCTTAGGGCATGCTTTCTGAGCGGGGTCGATGCCACTCGTTTGATGCCAGAGGAGACGGGTACTGTCGTGGAGAGGGGTCTGTTTCCATCTGGTTGACTGTGGATAACAATGTTTTTGGTCCCTGCGAAGTCGGTGGGACACGGGTCTAAAGCGATGGACCGAGCGCGAGTTTGACTGCTCCTAACGGATCTGCGCAGCGGCGGCTTATTGTCGCTGTTGAACACTCACTTCGCACACAAAACAATCGTATCTCTACCGCCCTTGAGGCACACGGCACGGGAACTGCGCTTGGGGACCCCGTCGAAGTAAGCGCAGCAATTATCGCCCTATGCAAGTTAGGAATTGAAGTTTCGTGCACCTCACTCAAAGCAAACATGGGACATCTCGAAGCCGTGGCAGGCGGCGCTGGGGCAGTGGCCCTGTCTTCATTGTCCCTGTAGTTTCGCAGCATCGCTGCCAACACTCAGGTGCGGAATCTGAATCCGCACCTCATCTCCCTCGTCCAAAATGCTCTGTACCTCGTCCCGCTTTGTGATTCGACACCACTATCTTCAGCGCCTCTTGGTTGACTCAGCTCTTTCGGTGCCACAGGGACCATCGCGCACGGAGCTTTTGTTTCTTGGGCGCGTCCGGAATTACCCCCGAAGCAATAGCAAGATCCTTCTTTGTATCGTGTGCAATGACGAGTTGACTTGCGCGACTCTTGAAATCTCATCGTTAACCTAGCCAGGGGCTAGTCCAGTATTCATCTTTCGTGTCATCCTTACCGACGCCCGACATGAGCACATTAAACAATGTATGCAGTTGGAAACGAAGCCTTATCAAACACACATAACGTCTGTCCTCTGAATTCATCGAGTTCGTTGAGTTCACCGAGTGCCACCACCCTCTAGTCTCGAAGGCCCTTTGCCAATGCCGAAGACGTACAATGCTAAATCGTTTGAAGTTGCTGTAGCGCGTCAGCATGCTATCCGTCGTCCGCCATCAATCCCTTTGGTGCTTGTCTGCGAACTCAAATCATGACAAAGGGAGCATTTGTAGCGAACACATACCTCAGGAATACTGAAAATGGTTTTGAACTAATAAATCACTTCGAAGAGCATGTGTTTGGAGCCCTTCTCAGCACTTGGGCTTTGAGAAGTTCATTACTCACTCTGGGCGGATTGCGGCCCATTTGGGGAGGCAGTCATGAAAGGTATCGAACTCTAGACTTGTAATTAAATGCTTAGGTTTCTGTCCATGCCGGGCGTTGGGGAGACCATTTACCAGGAAAATAGCCCTCTTCAACATCATGATTCCAGAGTGTTCGCTCTCGGTGTCTTGAGATGGCAATTCTGACATACTTTTCGGGTAGCATCACTGCCATTAGAGCAATATTCTGATGAGCTAGACAACAATCATTCTTCTACGCAATGGGGCTATTTCCCGCCCCCCTAGGGGTGCGAGCAGAGCAGCATACGAAGTAGGTTTCCAAAACTACTTACGGTAGTACAACAATAAACACACCGCGAAGACTACTTGGCGATAGCAACATGATTGTGTGATCCGTGGTAAGTCGATCCATGGGTACATAAGTTGACTCAAATATACCGCTCATGTCTGCTGGTTTGGACTCGATCGCTGCAACGGAGCTAACATCAAATCTTTCCGCCGAGTTCGGAAAGGAGATGTCACCGACGATGTTCTTCGACCACCCGACGATTGCTTCCATCGCCCA
>NW_008705601.1:202997-204670 GCF_000186865.1 Aureococcus anophagefferens
TTCATTCGCACATCTACCCAGGGCTCAACTGGACGACAGTCGCTCTTTTACCTCCATGGGGTTCAAATCGAAACTGATTCCAAGTCTGGTAGCAGAAATCAATAGGGCTTACCGAGTCCAGATGCCAGTTACGTAGCTTTACGACACACCGAATATTAGTACACTTGTTGCCTATTTGTCATCCATCACTGGCAGTAGCTAGGCGGAATCCCTCCCCAAATTGCGGCGTATCCTAAATGATAGCCTTCCAAATGTTCAAGACGAAATCACGACGAAGTTACAGCAGTGACTGAGCGTCGATGTCAGCCTGATAAAGGCCGTGAACAACGGAAGGCAGCTAGCGTTGGTCGTCGATGAGCTGCGTTCAGTGTGTGAACTTGAATCTACGATCGATGATCCCGCAATGATTTTCGAGGGTTTGGGCGGAGATCCTGCAGATGCGTGGAATGCGATATTAGAATGTGTAAAGACAGACGTGCTTGCGAAAGAACTTTTCGAGTACTATCAGGAGCTATTGACAGAGGTTGGTGAGACACCCAACCTGTGGACGATACCGAAGATAACTGACAGTCCCAGCGATTGGGACACGGGCCTGCCAACTGTCTAGAGTCCAGTTATTCTAATGCTTGGTTTCTTGAGGTTATAGCATATATATGATCGAACTAGCTTCAAACTGGGTGATAATCCGGTCGCTACGACAGGCCACAGCGCGGGTTTTTCAGTTGCCGCAATCGTTGCTACTGGAATTTCGAACATTTCTGAGATGCGGTGCAAATGCAAGTTAGGCTTGGCCATGTCGCTTAGGAATGCAGTTGCTCTTGTCAGAGCATTTCCTGAAAGTGCCCAAAGGGCACCTCCTTGATGGAATCTATCATTTCCTGCCACTGCCATTAGTCAAGTTTGAGCACTAACTGACTAATGTGCCTCTCGCGTATATATTGCGCTGCTGAATTCACCCACTTCAGTCGTTGTGACTGGGAAAGGAGATAACTTGGCTGAACTTGCCACCCTGGGCGACGAAGCGGGCTTGCTGCACTTTTTTTTGCCCATGCGACACCCTGTTCATAACGAAGAACTCCTATCTCCCTTTTTGGAAGAAATCAAAGAAGATATTGAATGTGAGTGATGCTACAATGCGCTCTTCTCGAACTTCACTCCTGTTTGTCAAGTCATTGCTCCCAACACCGGTGATGATGTGCGTGGAAGACTGAAAGCAGCAGTAGTTGAAAATGTGTACAGTGCCGTATGCGACTGGCCGATGGCGCTTAAAGCAACTGATGAATCTTGCTCGGGGGATGTTATCTTCCTAGGTGACTCTGCTATCTGTGCGTGGTTTCATTGGAGATGACGGTTTTTGTAAGTACAAGTGTCCTCGGGTCCAATGGGAGGTTTTCACATACTTGTCCCAAGTTCCAATTCGGTGGACAGAGTTTTCCTGCGCGAGAAAACTGCCATGTTGGACTGCGGTGGTGAGAATCTTCACATGTAGAAAGATAGTTCAGCTTTAAACCTAATTAGGATCTTGTGCCGAGAAACTGATATACGTCCACCGTCGGATTCATCCAATTTATTCGCACACGGTCTATCCTCCGTGCGTGCTTTCTAGCTTGTTGCTTGAATGCGCAAGGATTTCAATGCAAATTTTACGCTTGCTGATCTGAAGAATCATCCGA
>NW_008705601.1:204976-207207 GCF_000186865.1 Aureococcus anophagefferens
TTGCTTGCCGCTAAGATGCATCTCGAGTCTCGATGTTTATTTCTTTGAGTATCGCGTCAGAGCAACATCCCTCTGCGTATCACACACACGGACCTCATTTGATCACAGGACTGGTCTTGAGAGTCATTGTGATTAGGTCGTCGACGCTCAGGGATTTTGTTTCAATTGGCGATTCGTATCATAGCATGGTTAGACTACCTTAACCTCCTTTATCAAATGATTATGTCTTCGCCTGTATTTGGCGCCTCCTTGTGCCCCGCATCTAGTTCAGACTGGTGCATAAAGTTGGATTTAAATCATCTTGCATTTTATGCGCCAAGTATAGCATCTTTTTTGCGTCTCTGGAGTGACTCACTATCCTCGACTCTTCCGGTCACATCCAACCTCACCTTTGGTCTTCTAAATCGAAGGCTTCTAGAGTGGACACAGCACATCGATTCCCTTCCAATATGATTTTAAACATGTGTGCAAAAGCTCGAAGAAGCTACAAATTTCACACCAAGAGAGTAGTTTGCCATCGCGTTCTACATGCCAATGAGAAACACCCCAGAATTGCACTCAAAGTAGATTATGGTTTTGTAAGCACTCGAGGTGCTTGTAGAAAAACTCCCGAACTACTATCGAGGTATTTATATCATGGAATAGCCTGCTGTCCAGCTCATAAGTGGTCTCGGGGATGATGCAGATCTCTCCGAGCTATGTTGGTTTCTACCTGAAGCTTACTACCTACAGACGCACCCACGACTGGACCTGCGGATCGAAGTCTTAAAATTATGGGCAAGTTTTGAAGCGAATATGAATCGCATGTCTACTGTAGCATATTTGTGATGATTACAAGGTGCATGGCTACAAAGGATTATGGGTGTATGACACAGACGCACTCGCTATAGTTTTGGAGGTGGTTTTAACCCACAAAATTGGGCAACGAACATCTCCGATTTACTGAACACCATCGGCCAGCAATAAGATGACTGCATATTTTTATGCCGCATGAATGTACAGCATGTAGATCTACCCAAGCCCTTTGTCTGGGCGGTGAAGCCGCCTCCGATTTGCAGTGCTAGCACTTCAGAGCAGGTTCTTTTGAATTATGTTGCTTAATGAAATGGTCCCACAACATGTTACTTGAATCTTGCGGAAGCTCCCCCGAAGCAGTTTTATATGGCACTTGCCATGACTTCATGGTATTCAACTTCACCATATTTGCCAAAAGAACTGTCCGGCAGACACGAATATTCAAACGGCACCGTGCCCGTCCAAGTTAGCGGATTGAATAGGAAGAATCTCACTTCGAAGATGTCTGAGGGCACGGGCAAGTAGATGGCCCTCTGGAGCCGCACATTGTATCGGATAATGAGGCGAGTATATAAGGGGGTGGGGCCAATTGCCCAAAGATTGTCTTCCAACAGCATCAAGTAGAGAGAGATACATACTGGAATGTAGATGATCGAGTGAGCCGACTGTGTGGGTCTAACCACTGTAGCCACATGTTGCAGAATTGATTGGTGATGGCGAACACCCATTTCATGGTTGTTTAAGAATAAATTTGGGCATGAAATGTGTCGAGGACGATAATAGACGACTGCGAGTTGGGGTTGGTATCAAATTCATCTCCAAAGATATGGCAGAACCTAAACGGTGGAATAAGGGAGGTTTAAGTGCCTTAGTGAAATGGTGAACAGAAGCTCATTCCCATTGTATTCAATATGCATGCCTAGGAAACTGTTGATAACTTCATCCCACTGTCCATCGCCCTTGAACTTGGTATCAAAGGTCGTACGTACTAGCTCGATTGCTTCCTTGTCAGTTCCAGTGATAATTATATCATCAACGAAAGCAGCGCAGACACACCATTTACCGTCCTTCTCGCTGTGCGGTGGCCTTCGGCCGCTGCCCGACCCAGCCTCCCCTTCGCCTGGGGCTTCGGCCGGGCCCTCCGAGGCCGTGCGCCCCCTCTTCTTCTCCGAGTCCAGTGGCCGCGCTACGTGCCCCTCCGCCATGCGGCCCCTGCAGTGCGGGGGAGCAGAGATACCCCCGGCGGACCCCCCGGCAGTATCCCCCGTATCCTATGTAAAGAAACTAAGTCCCGTACATCAACTTGACGTTAAGGTACAGTCCGTAGTAGCAGGATAGGCACAGTGGGTGAGAGGGGAAGCTCAGTGTGCTACCAACACAGTTGCCTTTCACATCGTATCCATCTTCAATGAGTTCATTGTGGAGTTCCTGCGTGA
>NW_008705601.1:208056-209453 GCF_000186865.1 Aureococcus anophagefferens
GCACACAGGGTCAAATGCTCTAGGTGCATCAGGCGCCGGTAAGTCATGACTAGGTTTGATGATGCCTAAGGAGTCCCATTTGTAGGAGTCTTTCGGTACAAGATCAAGGAGAGTCTTGTCTTCGTGTGCGCTTGATTTCAGGTGATCAAAGATGGGATGCTTGTCACGGAAGTAAACTAGCTTCAGTCCCTTTGTGCCATTTAGATATTGAAGGAGTTCTTTAAGGAGGACCACATGTTGCTCGGTTGGACCATGCATGCCTCTGGAGACTCGACTTACAGCCTGAGTAATATCGGGTCTGCAAGTGATACTTATGTAAATAAGAGAGCCAACAATAGATGCATAGTTCTTAGTATCATGAAGGTACGCCATTAACTCCTTGGGATCCTTGACAAGAGGTTTAGCATCCGATCTCATTGGGGTAGCTTTCGTCCCTATGCTGTTTAGGATTGTTCGTTCTTTGAAGAGTGCGTTAAGCTTCTCCTCAACGTCCATAGCAAGGCGCCCACGGTGCTTGTCATATTTGATGTTGATACCAAGGAAGCTGGACATAGGCTCAAACTGTGAGATGTTGAACTCAGCCTTAAGCTGGTTTTTGAGTTCGACTACCATTCTCGGTGAGCCACTGATAACAAGATCGTCCACTTCGCAAAGGACAAAGAGATTTTCCCGTAAGCCGTCTGATTGCACTTTGGTCTTGTGATACAAAGAGGTTTCCGACGTTGCACGCGTGAATCCTAACTTTTCAAAGAAGGATGTCAAAGCTTTGTTCCAAAGCTGTGGAGATTGTTTAAGTCCATAAAGTGCTTTGCGCAACTTAACAACGTCACCTGATTTACCGTTACGTTCAACAGTGACGCCTCTTGGAAACTTAAGATAGGAATCACCATCAATCTGACTTTGTATAAAAGCCTGTGGAATATCGCAGTGCCAAATATCGAAGCTTTGATTAACTGCCAGGGAGAACATCATTCGTACAGCGGTAAGAGAAGCCATGGGACTGAAAGTGCTAAAGAAGTCTACGCCAAGGCGCGCAAGAAAGCCGCGCGCAACGAGGCGAGCTTTGTGCTTGTCATAAGCTCCATCGGCTCTATATTTGACCTTGAGGACAATTCGTGAGTCAATGGGTCTAGCGCGATCAGGCATAGGAACTAGTTCAAATGCACCAATAGAGCAGAGGTCATGTATTTCCTTTGCTATGGCCTCTATCATTTTGGGTCTTTGCTCAATTGGTGTCTTTGCTAGGTCTGCTAGCTTGCTCGTATCAATTCGAATGTCTTCCTTAGTGACAGTGTATAGGGCTAAGAAGATCTCTGTAGCCTGTGGAATCGCAGCTGCACCATCCTCAGTATTCTCAATGACTTGATTTGTCAAGAGAGTAAGGTAGTCCACTAGTG
>NW_008705601.1:209503-210787 GCF_000186865.1 Aureococcus anophagefferens
ACAATCTGCATTTCTAGACTCATTAAGGCGAGTCGCCTGTTTCAAGAGGCCCCAGGAACGCAAACTCTCAAACTGAGATGGAAGAAGTGGCTTCAAGAAAGAATCCCTGCTTTCAAAGTTTGTTGTTTGCATCCAACTTGTGCTGCATGCCCACTTGCACTTTTCTCCTTGGTGCTCGTTGCTAAAAGCAAGCTGCACTCATTTACTTCCCCTGCGTCGGGTTTGTCAAGTGCGCGTACCAAAATCATATTCACAAACCAGTTTTCAATTGACAGCACGGGTGCGTTGCCGCAAGCAAAACGATGGATTATGCGCAGGCAAAATTATTTTTGTGAGGCTGTATTCTCTCTCTGAGTGGCCCTGGAACAAAAATAGCCACGCATAGGGCGGTCCAGTTCTCCACTCGGTAGCAACACTACAAATAACTCCAAGTAGGAAGACCTTTCCATTGGCCTGCAAAATCATATGCAATACGTGCGATTTCGACATGTGATCGAAACGCTCACCTTCAAGCGCGGGAGGTGCTCGAGTGAACAAGCTGATCACCGTGGTCTCTGAAACACTCGGAACAAGAGTTGATGAGGACGCTCCGTTGATGGCTGTTGGCTTCGATTCCCTCTCTGCAAGTGAATTCGGGGCTAGCCTGGGCATCAGGTTTAGTTCTAACCTGCCTTCGACCTTGTTATTCGACCACCCAACTGTAAATGCTCTCTCTAGTGTGCTGCATACTTCTGATCGGAGGGGATTCATCTAGGGACACCAAACACAAACTCAGCTTGTATGTGCGGATCCAACTCAAGAACAGTTTGCTTCATCGAACCCGGCAAGCGTCGTTGTGGTGGTGGAATCACTAGTTCTTGAGCTGAACGGAACCTCAGCGACGCTCGACGCGCCACTTATGTCCGTCGGGCTGGATTCTCTGACGGCAACGGAGCTGGCGCGCAATATTAGCGAGCACTTCCGCATGCCTGTCCCGTCTACACTCCTTTTTGATCATCCCAGTGTAAATGCTCTAGCATAATGTGTGGCTGAGTCAGGCGCCTTTGTCGCGGTGGTGGCTGATGACTGCGATGACGCTGATATCGCTCATGTCAGCAGCCGACTTGACTGATCAGAATGTGACAGAAGTGTGAACTTACACGTGTCGGGGGAGTTTTCTATGTAGCTGCCTTGTCGTTCTCGCATCTCCTTGAGAGCAATCCTCGCGAGAGGTATAAACACAAAGTTGACCTTACCAATCGTTCGCTGGGGTGACCTCACAGTGGACCACCACTCTGCGAAATA
>NW_008705601.1:214894-216660 GCF_000186865.1 Aureococcus anophagefferens
ATCTCTAGATCAGCTTGTAGCATCAGAATTGACGGTTGTCTCGCTGGTTTGAATGAAGCGCCCAACAGCCTGGGTAACTCATGGACCAATACACAGCACCCAAACGCCTCAATTTAGATACCCTCGGGCAGGTGTCGGGGAGATATTGGTCGATGCAGGCCTTTACTTTTTAGGGCAGACAGCCGAGTATGTCCACTATCTTCACGGGGAATGGGCCGGTGGCATACATGCCATCATGCTGTGCATGTGTTCAGAGACCCAACTAGCACGCTTCTGCTTTCATAAAGAGGTGTTTGCATAGAGGAGCGCCACATCTCACCAGCACTTATGACAATTGGTTTCGGACATTTTAAGAAAGGTCCAGGCTCCCCTACTGGGCATTCTGCACGGACTGGGTTCAAGGTTGCCTAGTCCGATGCTTGATGCTGACTGGAGAACGTGCGGGACTCGAGCTCGTGTATGGAGATTGTCGAGATCTATACCTGCTGTTGCTGACTCCAAATTCGATTGCGATAGCGCGGATCTGCTTCATGGAAGCGTCGTATCGGCAATTCACGATTCTTCCTCTGATCCATACTCTCATGCGCTCACTCTTGCTCACACTGTAACCTTAGCACCTCGTATCGGGGCCCGAAACACCACCACGTTGCTTTGACCGAGCTCTGCATTGGCAAGCTGCGCGAACATCGCGAACTCAAACAGGGGATAGGTTCATTCCTAAAATATGCTATTATCTGCTTGGGAGGCTGAGCACGCTCCCATACATGTGTATGGCGACAAAGTTTGATTTATTTGCGAGGTCTCGTTCTTTGGCGAGCGAGCAACTTGGTTATAGCATATGTCACCGTTCTTTTGACCCTCAGCCCGCATGTCACGACTGTCGTATGGAGGCATCTGCGTTACTTGCACAACTTGAGAGCCCGAGGGCAATTTGGCAATGTTAACAATGGTCTCAGATCGCTTGAGAAACATGCCAGATCATCAACGTGGGCAGGGAGTCTGACCAAGTCCGGCACAGATTGATGTGCAAATGTTTGCACTGAGCACTCTGTTTTCTGTTCGTGAATTTGACTCCTTCGCTGTCGATGCAATTCTTCGCCTCATACAGCCTCGGTTACGTCAACACTCGATTCGCGGCGCTTTTACTGGAGGCGTTAAAAGGGTCCTAATGTACGACCTTGGTCTTGCTTTTTGCCGTTGCGAGTTGCCGATGATACTTTTATTCGCCGCCAACACACCCTGTTGTGAAATGCTACCGCTGCTTGGAGCCTCTGATATGCTCTTCCTGTCTCGTGTCTGCAGGCTTCGTGCTGGTGCAGATCTCCTTGTGTCGGTGTTGTGATGATTAGTTTCTGATGCAGTTCACTCCCAAGACCGGAAAGTGCTGCTGGGCTTCACTTCGTATGCAGAAGCAGTCTTGGCCACAACCGAGCGACACACAACACCACCTGGAAGCTCAGCTTTGCCGGTTTGACACGTGCGGTTGCGGGTGGTGCGTCTGACAGTTTCAGTCTTGGCCACCATGGAACTCAACGACCCTTGTTGTTTTAATGCCTAGCGTCGCAGCATGCTGGACGACTTGAGACTAGTCGTGAAAGCGCTCGACTACCTAGTTTGTTGCAAGCAGGTGAGTGCGAGTGTATTCCAGGGTGCTGGTTCCCACTTCTGCACTGGAGGACGGCACGAGGAGCACGAGTACGGTACGCTCGCGATGTTGCAAGGACACAGTGCTATCACAAGAGACATTTGAATGATCATGATGCCAA
>NW_008705601.1:217725-219253 GCF_000186865.1 Aureococcus anophagefferens
TGTTTAGCGCTGATCTCTCGGCCGCCCTCGTGTTTGACCACCCTTCCATCGAAAGAATCGCCTAAAGTTTAGCTGCTTCAAGCTCAATCACTGTCTAAGCGCCGACCAGGGCTACATTGCATCAGATGCCTAACGCAGGTCTGTTGGAGAACCGCTGCTCACTTGCAAGGCACGAGAACCTGATTCTTGGACGGAGGATCTACCAAGCAACATGTTCGATTCAACTCGGTGCTGCTATTGCGAATCCGGGCTCGATGCGAGAGCTACTGACATGAATCCTGGCGACGCCTTCTGATGTTCCCTTGCCAAGATGGGCCATAGCTTCTCGCGACTCACCGGCAAGCTATGGATCATTTCTTCTGGGCGATCTTTCTCTGGAATGAGAAGTATTTGAGATTTCCCCCAGTCAAGCACGAAATTAGGACCCGCAATTTGTTGTGGTTCTTCAAGGGGCAGACTCGGTACTAAGACTGCAAAAGGTAACATCGCGCAGTCAAAAAAAAGAACAAGCTGTTGGGGTGTTTGTGGGAATCCTTGGGTAACCTGTAGAACATGCGGCTGGTGGTGCCTGTGTAGCACAAGCTGCATAGATCTCTTTCGCCAGCGGCTAAACGTCATTCATACTTGGGCTGACGGGCCCTTGTGTTTCCCTTGATACGGCGTGTTCTTCACAACTCGTTGCTCTTCACCTCGCGTCTTGCTCTTTGACGCATCGTGAATGCCCGGATGCCATAGCTTCTGGTGTTGGACTGCTTGGACCTAGTTTCACCCGCGCCTTTGCTGCTTAGGGCATGCTTTCTGAGCGGGGTCGATGCCACTCGTTTGATGCCAGAGGAGACGGGTACTGTCGTGGAGAGGGGTCTGTTTCCATCTGGTTGACTGTGGATAACAATGTTTTTGGTCCCTGCGAAGTCGGTGGGACACGGGTCTAAAGCGATGGACCGAGCGCGAGTTTGACTGCTCCTAACGGATCTGCGCAGCGGCGGCTTATTGTCGCTGTTGAACACTCACTTCGCACACAAAACAATCGTATCTCTACCGCCCTTGAGGCACACGGCACGGGAACTGCGCTTGGGGACCCCGTCGAAGTAAGCGCAGCAATTATCGCCCTATGCAAGTTAGGAATTGAAGTTTCGTGCACCTCACTCAAAGCAAACATGGGACATCTCGAAGCCGTGGCAGGCGGCGCTGGGGCAGTGGCCCTGTCTTCATTGTCCCTGTAGTTTCGCAGCATCGCTGCCAACACTCAGGTGCGGAATCTGAATCCGCACCTCATCTCCCTCGTCCAAAATGCTCTGTACCTCGTCCCGCTTTGTGATTCGACACCACTATCTTCAGCGCCTCTTGGTTGACTCAGCTCTTTCGGTGCCACAGGGACCATCGCGCACGGAGCTTTTGTTTCTTGGGCGCGTCCGGAATTACCCCCGAAGCAATAGCAAGATCCTTCTTTGTATCGTGTGCAATGACGAGTTGACTTGCGCGACTCTTGAAATCTCATCGTTAACCTAGCCAGGGGCTAGTCCAGTAT
>NW_008705602.1:0-9353 GCF_000186865.1 Aureococcus anophagefferens
TGGTCTGCGAGCCGACCTCGTTCCCGTCCGGGTCGGTCAGCGTGACTTTGACGGTCGCGCAGCCGGGGCTGCGGTACGCCCAGAGGAGCTCGCACTCGATGCCGTGGACGCACGTCGACGCGGTGCCGATGCTCGTGATCGCTAGAAACGAGGCCGTGGGCGGGGACGAAGGGGCGGGCGTCGGCTTCGGTGTGGTGGGATTTGGCGTTGGAGGCAAGAGCGCCGAGGGCGACGCCGTCGGCGGGTAGGTCGGCGGCGACGCGCTCGGCATGTAGGACGGCTGCGGCGTCTCGCAGTTTGACGAGAAGCTGACGCCGCAATCGGCGACGGCGCAGCCGGACGAGGTCGCGAAGTCTGAAGCGGCGGCGGAGCTCGAAATGCACCAGTCGAGGTCCTGGTCGAAGGCGGAAGCATCGTAGAACACCCCGCTCATGTCCGCGACGGACGCAGTGTTCCAGGCGCCGATGTCCTGGTCGAAGGCGTAAGCCGCTTCAAACATCCAGCTCATGTCCGTCACGGACGACGTGTCCCAGGCGCCGATGTCCTGGTTGAAGACGTCAGCATTGGCGAACATCCCGTTCATGTCCTTGACGGACGCCGTGTTCCAGGCGCCGATGTCCTCGTTAAAGGCATTAGCGCTGGAGAACATCCAGCTCATATCCGTGACGGATGCCGTGTTCCAGCCGCTGATGTCGGCGTTGAAGTCTGTAAATCTGAACAGCTCCGACATGTCCGTCACGGCCGACGTGTCCCACGTCGAGATGTGCCCGTACGTCAGCGTCGCGGCATCCGCGTCTGCGAGCCACGCGTCGACCGCGGTCCTGAAATTCACCTGAATTCAGTCTTGGTGGGTTTCGGCGTGGGACTCGGCGTGGGGTCTTCAGATGGACTCGGGGAGGGCGCCGAGGAGAGAGAGAAGGCCGTCGGCTTCGGCGTGGTGGGATTTCGCGTTGGAGTCGGAGTCGGCTGCGTCGGCGCCATGCCAGGTATGTAATTGAGATGCTTGCATTCATCCCAGCTTCCACCATTACACTCGCAGTCCATGTATTCGAGGGTTGGAGGACAATTGTACGGCTCGGCGAAAACCCCTCCATACCTGGTCGGCTCTCTGCATCCGCTCCAGCACCAGTCACTATCGACGACACCTCCGTGCCAGTTGGTGACGCCGGTGCGCGTTTGAAGGGGACACAAAGGGTGATTGTCACCATTGCAGCAGTTACAACACGCGCACCAAGCTTCGGCAGAACGCAGCATAGCGGCAAAAGACATCCCGATGATCCAGCTGCGATGTCCGACTGACGGGCTGCGCGTGTTCGTTCGGTTCCGGCGGCGTGACCTCATCGACATCCCGTAGCAAGCGACCAAAACGAGACACGAAATCAACGCCTGGACGTCCAGCGCGCCGTCACCGGTCGTGCGGCACGCAGCGGAGTCCGGACAAACGTCGTGATCCCCGTCGCCATCGACGTCCGTCAGACGCGCCCGGATGCCATAGCTGTCCATTGAGGTCGCAATTTTGTGCTTCGTGAAGGAGTCGGCCCCGTCGCTCTCGTACCAGTCCGGCGTGCAGCCCATAGTCGTCACGGCCGACGTGTCCCAGCCGCTGATGTCGTCGTTGACGGACTGCGCGTTCGCGTTGTAATGCGCGCAGTCCGAATCACCACAAAACAGCTCCGACATGTCCGTCACGGCGGAGACGTCCCACCTCGAGATGGGCCCGTACGTCAGCGTCGCCGCGTCCGCGTCCGCGAGCCACGCGTCCACCGCCGTCTCGAGCTCGCTCTTGTCCGCGAAGCTGTGCGAGGTCTGGAGCCGCCTCTTTTTCGGCGCGCCGCCGTCCGCGGCGCGCTCGGCGGGCCGCTCGAAGGACGACGTCTCGAAGACGCCCACCCGCCGCTCGTCCCGCGCGTCCCGCGCGTCCCGCAGCCCCGAGACCCCACCCGAGATCGTCAGGAGCGCGAGGCAGCGGCACATGATGCGATAGCATGACCCAGCCATGCTGGACCTGAGATTTCCGACCCGCTCGGCGTCACGGGAGGTGAAAGGAGGCTCGCGCGCCGCGCCCCGCGGCGCAGATCTTCGGTTGCCGCGCCCCCGCGTCGCCGCAACCCGCGCGGAAGGCTGCCGCTGCCCGCGCGACGAGTGTGAATTATCCAAAAGATTTGCTCAGAGCTTCTTGAACTGTAGTTGTATCGGTGAATTAAGAGCTGCGGTTCGAGGTGTGCCCGCGCTCGCAATCGACGCCCGTTGGCGCCGCGCGCGCACCCCACAAACGCCATACGACACCAAAAACACCGTCGCCGAGCCGCTCGAGGGCCACACAAACCAGGCCGACGCGTTTAAACGCCCGCCAAACCCGGCGCCGCGCACCCACAAAGACCGATGTCTATATTAGGTTTCCAATAAAATCAAAAATATTGCTTCTATTTTCTCTGCAAAATGTTTTTTTTTCTGATAACTTTTTTCGGTGTATACCCCCCCTCAGATTCAACGATGGGCGTCTCGGGCCTGCTCCCCATGTTCCGCGGGTCGACGCAGACGGTGCACGTGTCGCGCTACACGCACGAGGTTGTCGCCATCGACGGCTACGCGTGGCTGCACCGCGGCGTGCACGCCTGCGCGTCGGAGCTCGGCGCGGGCGGCGCGAGCGACAAGCACATCGAGTTCTGCATGGGCCGCGTGGCTTTACTGCTCCACTACAAGGTGAAGCCCCTGCTCGTCTTCGACGGCGGCGCGCTGCCGGCCAAGGCCGCCCAGGAGGCGAGCCGGCGCGGCAAGCGCGAGCACGCCAAGGCGATGGCGAGCCAGAAGGCGCGCGAGGACTCGCAGGAGGAGGCGCGCAAGTGGTACGCCAAGTGGTACGCCGGTCATGGCGAAGCAGCTCGTCGACGCCAGCGCGGCGCGCTGGGGCGACCGCGTCGACTTCCTCGTGGCGCCCTACGAGGCGGATTCGCAGCTCGCGCAGCTCGCGCGGTCCGGCGGCGATCGTGAGCGAGGACAGCGACAACCTCGCCTACGGCGCGCCGCGCGTGCTCTTCAAGCTCGACGCCGAGCGCCCAGCAGGTCGTGCTCGCGGACCTCTTCGCGGCGGGCCCGGACGTCAGCGCGATCGACGTCCGGAGCTGGACGCAGCATATGTTCGTGACCATGTGCGCGCTCGCGGGCTGCGACTACGTCGACGTCGAGGCCGTCAAGAACGCGCGCCGCCTCGTGGCGCGCTACAAGGACCGGATGAAGGTCCTGCGGGCCTTGAAGTGCGAGTGCGCGGCGTGCCCGGACGACTGCGAGGCGCGCGGCGCTGACCTTCGGCCACCAGTTGGTCTACGACAAAAAACGCACCGCCGTTGCCGGAGGCGGCGGCCCTGGTCCGACTTCCTCGGTGCGCCGCTCGACGCCGCCGTCGCTGCGGGCATCGCGCGCGCGAGGGTCCGGGGACACTACTAGGCTACGCCTCGGGGCAGAAGTCGCCAGCGAGGGCGAGGGCCGGGTCGGCGGTGGAGGCGCGCGGCGCCGAGGATCTGCCCGGAGGGAGAGCGGAGGTCGACGACGGGGGCGAGGTCGAGGACGAGCTCCTACGGTAGGGGGTTTTCCCGTTGAACACCCACGGCTCCACCCGGAGACGGGGACACTACTAGGCTACGCCTCGGGGCAGAAGTCGCCAGCGAGGGCGAGGGCCGGGTCGGCACGGTGGAGGCGCGCGGCGTCGAGGATCTGCCCGGGGGGGAGAGCGGAGGTCGACGACGAGGGCGACGTCGAGGACGAGCTCCTACGTCGCGCTCTTGACGACGGAAAGGATCCGCCGCGGAGCCAGCGATGTCCGCGTCGACCTCGAAATAGTCGGGCCCGGAGAAGTAGGGGAGCTGCCCTGGCGAGTTTGGCGGCGTTGTGGCCGCCGCCGACGGGCCCGAAGAACGAGCTTGGCGGCGTTGTGGAGAGCTTCAAGGGCCCCGGCGAGCTTGGCGTTGCCGCCGACGGCGCGGCGCGAGCCAGTTTCTCAACTTCAGCCGCGCGTCGCCGTTCGCGCGCGCGCACGCAGATGACGAAGTTGCCCGAAGGGCATGCAAAAGTTGAGGTCGAACTCGAAGACCTTGCCGCCGTCCGGCCCTTTGCGACGAAAGCGCCCGGGTGGCGCGCTTCGTGGAGCTGGGGCACGTCCGTGAGGAAGAGGGCGCACAAACTCGGCGCGCTCGGCACCTTGACGCGGTCGCAGAGGTAGCCGCCGCCGCGGGCTCGCTCCGGCAGTGCCCATCGTTCGTCGACGGCTAGGGCGGCAGGCCGCAGTGCGCGTCGCGGTCGTCGTCGGCGAGCGACGCCGCGGAGCCGCCCGGCGACGCCGCATCCGCGCACTCGTTGTCGCGGCCGTCGTCGTCGGACGCGCGCGTCGTCGCGGCCATCGTCTCGGACGTCCCACGGGGCGCCGAGCGCCTCGAGGATCGCCGCGGACCGCGCGTTGGGCAGCGCGCCGACGATCGACGCTCCAGGTGAAGTCGTCGCTCGAAGTCACCGCGTCATTTCCGACCTTCTCCGGTGGCGGCGCCGGCGCGGCTGCCTCTTGTCGTCCCAAATCTGGGCGCGTTCGCGGTCGCGTCGATGGCTCCGACATCGCGTCGATCGATCTGCTGAAGTAATGAAATAAATAAACACAAACTAAACATATACTATTGTACCTAGGTGGAGTAGATACTACGGCAGCTGAGGTCCCGTGGGGATGTGCGTTCACCCTCGGACAGCAGGGCAACCCATCTAGGCTGCCCCCTGCCCCTGAGTTTACTATCTCGCTAGTAGTCAGACTACCTAGCTTCTGCCCCCGCTGGCTGTACACTCCTTCAGTTCGCTGTCTATAAAATTTGAAACTGGAATAGTATAACAGAGACGCCGGTGTACCGCCACTGCGTAGCCTCGATAGTTCACCCTCGGACAGCAGGGCAGCCCCACTAGGCTACCTTCCTGTCCCCGAGTTTACTATTTCGTTAAATAGAATGTATGGAGTAGGAGCACAGTGGGATAAAGTGCAGTTCGCTAATAATAATCTACATATGCTCGCGCTTCAGTCGGCCGGTCTCCTCCTCGTGCTTTGTCCGCATGGCCCGGGACTTGAGGCTCTCGAACATGGCGTCCGCGGCCGCGGGGCCCGCGGACGACAGCCGCCGGAGGCGGCTCGCGTGCTTGAGGCGCGTCGCGGCGTCCGCGGTATCCGTCTCGCGACCGACGAAGACGCAGAGCACGACGAAAGAGTCAAGCCAGCCGCCGTCGAGGAGCTTGGTCAACTTCGAGTCCTGGTAGGGCCGCCGATCCGCGGGCTCCTTGGACGTCAAGACGTTGACCAACGCCGCGAGGCCCTGCTGTGTCTTCGTGTCGTCGCCCGACGCGAGCGCCGCCACGCAGAGCGCGCCCTTTGCGGGCCGCGCGAGGAAGACGAGGCGGTGCGCGTCGGGCACGCCGCCGCAGCGGCACCGCTCATCGCGCGCGGCCGCCTCGGCCGCCGGCCGGAACTTTTTCGTTTTAGAGTCGACCGCGAGCTCGCCGTTGGCGAGCACGTCCCAGACCCGGTCCTCGCGCACGTCGACGGCGGACGCCGTCTCGAAGGCGTCCGCGAAAAATGCGATCGCCTTCGACACCTCAGCGCACGCGCCGCTGCACAAAAAGGTGCCGCGGTCGCACTCGAGGACCGGCTCGCACGCCGCCGCGAAGAAGCCCTCGTCCGACAGCCCCGCGTAGACCGCGTCAAACTGCATCTTTTTCCCCTCGTATTCGATGGATCGCTCGCCGATGTTCATCTCCTGAATGCACGGGCCGTCAAGCCGGGCGACGACGCGCAGCATCACCCGGCCCGGGCTGCCTCTCGGGAAACGCCTCTTGATTTGCAAAAAGGCCTTCGGACTGAGGAGGAGCATGCCCTTGTCGACGCCGCCGGTGGCGCTGCCGGGCGCCCCGTTCGGGAGCGGCGGGAGGCGCCTGTCCCAGGTCGACATCTTGCGATGGGGCGAGGGCGAGACCGGGAGGCCGATCGGCGGCGGAAAAGCCGCGCGCGTCGGTTTCGAGGGGCTCGAGGCCATGCGCGACGCGGCGGGCGAGACGAATTCCGGCTTGGTCTCGATGGAGAGCCCTCGGAAACTTTCGGGCACCTTGAAGGTCGGCCCGTCGTCCTTGGCCTCGGCCTTGGCCTCCGCGGGCGCCGCGTCCGCTTCGGGCGCGCGCGGCGGGTCCTTGGCCGCCTTTGGCTCGTCCCAGTACTCCGATGTGGGGAGCTCCTCCTTGTAGGCCGCATGCGCGGCCTCGGCGTGGTAGGCCGCCGCCTGCTCCTCGGCGAGGCCCGCGGCGACCTCGACGGACTCGTCGAGCGGCAAGAATTCGTCGGGCGGGTTCCACTGGCTCTCGCCGGTGGCCGTGTTGACGTAGTAGCAATAGTTCGTGTCGAGGTCCAGGAACTCGTGCCAGAGGACGTCGCCGTCCGACGAAACCGCGCCGCCGCCGGCGTCGTAGGCCCCGTCCTTGGACCCCTCGTCCTCGGCCGCCTTGTCGTCGGCGCCGCGCCTCGCGGCGAGCTTCCAGACCGCGGCCGCCTTGGCCTGGTCCGAGGCGCCGTCGTCCCCGAGCATGCCGTGCAGGCGCTTCTGGACCGTGCCGAGCTCCGCCTCGAGGGCGCACCAGGCGACGAGGTCCGCGGCGATGGCCGACGGCGCCGCGCCGCGGGCGCCGCGGCGGCCGTCGCCGATGTCGCCGATGTCGCCGTCGCCGTCGCCGTCGGGGCCGGCGGCGTCGCCGCGGCGGTGGGCCTCGGCCTCGGCCTCGGCCCGGCTCGTGAGGGCGTCGTAGATCTCGGTCGCGTGGCTCGGGAGGTCCTCGCGGCGGTGGAGGAGCCCACGGATCGTGAGGTAGCCGAGCTCGAGGTTCGCGTCGCGGACCGCGCCGTTCCGCACGCAGCGACCCCGCGCGACGGCGACGGCGCCCCGCAGGGTCTCGCAGCGCGCCAGGGCCGCGGCAACGCACGCGGAACGCTCGTCGTCGCCGCCGACAGCGGCGCTTTGCGCGGCCTCGGCACGCGCGGCGCTGTCCTCGAAGGCGGCCTCCTGCGCGACGCGGAGCTCGACGGCGAAGCGCTGGCGCACGAGGTCGCTGTGGAGGCGCCGCGCGCGCCGAGGCTCCTGCGCCCAATGCAGGCCGTTCATCTCGCTCGCGACGGCCACCAAGGCCTGGGCCCAGCCGACGAATGGCCGGTCCTTGTCGGGCAGCGCGCCGCGCTCGTGCGCCTCCAGCAGGCTCAGCGCCGTCGCGTGCTGCAGCTCGAAGTCGTCGTTCGCCGCCTCCGCGCTCTCGAAGGCCTCCTCCCAGACCGTCGACCATTGCCAGTCGACCCCGCCCCCCGGCGTGGTCACGGGCGTGAGATCCGCGTCGCTGTCGCTGAAAACCGAGTGCTTGGCGCCGAGCGGCGTCTCCGGCGTCGCGCGGGCCTTGGCGTCCGCCGCCGCCGACAGCTGGCGCTCGAGCTCGACGGCCTCGCCCGTCTCCAACTCGTCGTTCCGCGCCCGCATCGTCCGCGCGAATGCCGCGAAGTCGTCGATGTCCAGCAGGTCCTGCAACACGCGCTTCGCCATCTCCTCGCGCGGGCCGCTCGCGGGCGACTCCGCCGTCTCCCGCAAAAAAATCGCCAGCCGCGCCTCGTCCGCCTCGCTCCGACAGCCCAGCTCCTCCAGGAGCGAGTCCAAAACCTTGGCCACGAGCGACCGGAACTGCACGTAGAGCGCGTACTCGCCCTCGCCGTGCTCCTTCTCCGTGCTGCTACCGCCGAAGAGCACGGCGTTGCGGTCCACGAAATGCGACACCTCGCTCCACTGGCCCTCGCTCACGTACCTGTGCAGCGCCTCCATCCACTCGTCCTCCATGGCAGCCCGTCGTTCGTCGGGTCAGGGTCTTCGGCAAGGTCCACGGCGCTTCTCCGAGGCGCAATAGCGTCGCATTCTAATGTCGCGACGCGATCTACGAATGTGAATGTGTACTAGACGAAATGGGCATAAATCTACCTCAACATGAGGGGTTGCAGTGCAACATGAGCGACGGCGTCGTCGCTGCGCTTCTCGGGGAGTAGCCTCCGACGTATTCCCCGCTGGCAGAAGCCTTTTTTTGGTGGTTTTATGCGGCTATGTGGATGCGGTGGTGCCCCGCGCTCAGGGGCCCGCGGCCGTCGCCGCGCGGACCGGAGCCGTCCCCGGGGGCGCATCGAGGGCGGCAAGCGGGTTCTCGCGGCGGCCCTCGAGCGCGGCTAGTTCGACCTCGGCGTCGCGGTGGCGCCTGATCTCCTTCTGGAGCCGCTCGACCTCCGCGAACTCGCCAGCCGTGGCCTCGCCGCGGGTGACTCGACGGTACGCCTGCTTGTAGCGCCACGCCGTCCGCTCGAACATGCGCACGCGCAACACGGGCAGCACCTTCGGCGACAACGAGCGAAGCGTGTCCTCCTGGAGGTGCTGGTCTTCGTCGCGGCCGTTCTTGCGCTTCCACCGCGAGGCGACGCCCCAGTCGTATTCGATACCCTCGCCGGCAAGTTCGCAGTGGCCCTTGGGCGTGAACATGGCGCGGTGCCCGAGGTCCGTGACCATCTGCTCGAGCTCCGAGGTCTCGTTCTGGTAGTCCCAGCACGCCGCGAGGACGTCCTTGGCACACGTCGACCGCGCGACGCCGTCGATGTCGACGGTCTCGGGGACGCCGTAGGTGTCCTTCTTCCCCGTCCACGACATGCCCTGGTGCCAGAGGCCGCGCTCCCTGAGCAGCTGCTTCCCGCCCTTGGGCTGGCCGATGAAGCCCGTGACGCTCGCCGCGTGGACCTCGAGCGCCGCGCGCCACTCGTCGTAGCCCGGCGGCTTCGACCCGAGATCGATCGTGATGGACGCGTTCTCCGAGTGGTACGTCGCCGCGCGCGCCCGGAGCGACCCGACCTTCTTGTCCTTGGGCGCCGTGGCCGCCCGCTTGCCCTGCTCCTTGATCGACCGCGCCTGCACGTAGGCCTTCGCGTCGTCCGCGGCGATCTGGACCCACGCGACGCCCGCCTCCGTCGTCGCCGCCCGGATCTTCGCCTCCGCCGTCGCGTTGGCATCGAAAAGCGCCGATGCGCGGTAGTACTCCGCGCCATGCTTCGGCGGTTTGGGTTTGGCCGTGGCTCGGCGTCCGTTCCCGGGCGGCGCCGCGGGATCGTCCACGGGCGGCGCCGACGGATCATCAAAATAGCCGCGCTGGGTGTCGCCGGGCTTGAGCACGGGCTCGAAGGGTCCCAGGAAGCCCTCCGAGCGCTCGATGATCGTGTCGCGGACGATGGGCTGGTCGCCGCCCCACGAGAGGTTCATCTGCGTCGTCGAGAGCGC
>NW_008705602.1:10510-12684 GCF_000186865.1 Aureococcus anophagefferens
TCGTCGCCGCCGTCGTCGCCCTCGGGCGCGGGCGCCGCGAGCGCGGGCACGTCCGGGTCGTCGTCGTCGCCGTCCTCGACGCCGCCGCCGTCGCCGTCGGGCGCGGGCGCCGCGAGCGCGGGCGCGTCCGGGACGTCGTCGTCGCCGCCGCCGCCGACCTCGACGTCCCCCTCGTCGCCGCCGGCGCTCCGCTTGCGCCCGGCCCGCCCCGCCTCCTCGACGACGGCGACGTACTTGGCCATCGCGAGGTTGGCCTCGTTGTGGGTGCGCCAGCGCGCGGGGCAGCCGGGGACCATGGACGTCGTGATGAGCTCCCGCGTGGGCGACTTCTTCGCCATGCGGTCCCGCCGCGACTTGTAGCAGCAGTAACTGAGCGTGTAGTACGTCACGCCACCGTCGCTGGCCCTCGGGCGCGCCTTGACGACCTTCCAGCCCAACGACCGCTCCCAGCCCTTCCCCGCGATGGCCGCCTCCGCCGACTCGAAGTCGCTGGAGAGGGACTGCTTCGGCTTCTTCTTCGGCGGCATGTGCCTCGACGGCGGGCGCCGCGGCGCCGCGCGCCGGCGGCGGCGCCGGGCCGCGAGCTCAAGCCGAAACTGGAAGCGTTGTGACGCGCGGAGCTCGCGAGGAGACAGAGAGACGGCGCTGTCGGCCAATGAGGTGCAAGGGCTGGCATTTGAACGGCCTTCGACAAGGAATCCGGGCGTGCTTGCTCCCTGCTTTGGCTCTCGTCCCGTCCGACCGAACGCGCGTAACTGCGTACTTTGGGAGGAGTCGGACGCGTAAAACTCGTCCCGGTCGCCGGCGTTCAGTAGGGGGCGAGTTGCGGCGTCACGTACGCGTCCCGGGTCGTCCGTCGTGACCGGTCTGGGCGCGCGCCGTGGCGGGCGTCAATTTTCCTTTTGTGGTGCCATTTTAAGGCCGCTTCGTCTTGTACTCCGGTATATATATACACATTATGAGACTCCGTGTCCTCTCCATCGCCGTGCTCGCCCTCGGCACCGCAACGAACAACGACACTCGCGTTCAGACGAACAAAACTGAAGGAACCGTCGTGGAAACCCACGGCCAACCAAAAAGTGGTACCACGTGGTTGGAGGTCATCGCCGTTGCCATCATTACGGCCGGCGGCGGCAAGGCAAATAATAAGACGCGTTCCGCGAACTTTGCCAACGAAATACTTGTTTCTAACGAAAAGCATAGGCTGCCGGGCGCCATGAGCAAGGCGATTGCGGTTCATGTCGCTATAGAACGGTCTTTCGATGCGTTCTTGAAACGTTGCGTCGATGACGGCATCACCATTGGGTCCGAGGCCTGCGTGCCGCCCGCGTTCCTCGGGCCGCTCCCGGTCAACGCGCGCTACGTGCTCATCCTGCGGGACCCGCGCGCCGTTGTCGTCAGCTGGGCTCATTACAACGAACGTGTCAACCTGACGTCGCAAGGGAAAGCCTCCGAGGACTACATAATCGAAACGGTGCCGAAGTGCGCCGCGCTCGTGTCGCTCCGCTACTACTGGCACGACGAGTTGGTCCGGCGGACGCACCCGAGCCTGATTTTGTTCTACGAGGATCTCGCCGCGAACCCCGTCGACGAGTACTACCGGCTCGCGTCGTTCCTGGGGGTCAGCCTCGAGCCCGACGTCATGCTCGGCGTCATCCACCGGACGTCGGCCGCGTCCATGAAGAAGGACGAGCAGCACCACCGGCTCCCGGGCCCGAACCGACCCGGCACCCCGCGAGCGAAAGTGCGGTCCGCGACGCCCGACGCCTTCCGCGAGGAAGTTTCAGCCCGAGCCTGGGCCAACGCGACGGCGGCGATGGCGCCGCTCCTCCACCCGGCGCTGCGGATGAAGTGGCTCTACAACGACCTCGATGTGAAGTTCCTGGGGCTCAATTTCGCTTACACTACCGTGACGTCGAACTTGAAGACGTCGGTGGAATGACAGCCGCAGAGCAGCGTCGTCATCCGCTCCGCGAGGTACGAGTTCCCGTCCGCGAAGACGCGCGTGCCCAGCGGGAGGTTGGCGAGCTGGAAGCGCCAGGGCCGGTAGGGGCGCGTGCGATTGAGCACCGCCGCGTACGCGTCGCCGACGCACGCCCAGTTGTAGCGCGTGAGCGTGCACCACTCGTGGTCGCTCGCCGACACGACGTCGTAGTTCTCCCGCAATTCTGCTC
>NW_008705602.1:27448-29914 GCF_000186865.1 Aureococcus anophagefferens
AAACCGCTTCTGCTGGATGAGGAATGGATCCCCATCTCAGAGCTGACCGCCTTCATTGCCTTGGCTTTCCAACAAGGGGCCCACTGAGCAAACCAGGTAGTCATTTTGGGGATCGATAACACCTTGGCTGGCTGCGCCATCCAAGCGCGGTCCGTCGGCCTTCATTCTGGCATCTTTAATTGAAACTGAGCCCAACCTAATTTACTTACTTCCTTTAGCTCAGGCTAGTGGGAGATACGAAAGGCCAAGTGGACGGAAATTGCATTTACGGCAGGAGTGAGACCACCTATCATCATCCAGCTAAGTAAAACTGCTGGTTGTGGTGGTCCTCTCCCAGCTCGCCGCTTCCCCGGGGTCCGGGGTGGCGCGGCTTATATTTTTGGTGCCATGGTTTAATTTAATATCGGCTCTGGCGTGATTTTCCCATGATATAAGATTTTTCATGATTTTCTCCGATGACGTTGGCTCAGAATGATTTAATACTGCAACAATTTGAATTTTGATTTAATGACTCGAAGGCGACTTTGTTCGAAGACGACTTTCATGGCGTAGAGAGGACAAAAGCGGGCTGCGGACGACGACGGCGAGGCGGCCTTCCTAGCCGACCTCGATGGCCTAAGTGCACACCCTAGGAGGTGGCACACTGGGTGTTACCCTAGTCTCATTGAATCGCGTTGAAGCACCTCCTGCTCACGTTATGGGCTGCGACCGGGGGCCCCAGGGGCGGGTCTGGAGATCTTCTTAGTACCGACTAATCGCGCAGTGAGGCTCAGCGTCCGCGAAATCGTGCGCGCGTCGTCTTAGTCGGTACTAAGAAGGCGATCTTCACGTCGAACGGGGCAGCCCCTCGGTCGACGGTCGTTTCGTGTGGTTTATGTACGAATTCGCCCTTCCCGGGTGGAATTAAGATGCTACTTACGGACATCCGTTGCCCTTGATTGTGGGTTCGAATTTCCACGCGCGCGTGACGACGGCGGCGGCGGCGGCGGCGGCGGCGGCGGCGGCGGCGGCGGCGGCGGCGGCGGCGACGACGACCGAGCGACCGACCAACCCAGCCCTACTGAAGGGAATCGACTGGGGCGATGATACACGATCCCCGATGCTGCGAGAGTTCGACAGACATGAGAAAGGAGTCGAGGGGATCAATCGCGCCCCATCCCAGCCCCCGAAGGACCGTTTGAGTCACCATGCGATTGGCAGCACTTCGCGTCTACGCATGTGCTTCGGGCTCACACTAGCGGAGCACGAAGCTGGTGGGATCGTTGCATAATTCCGCATTATCGCGCGGCTGTGGGCTGATAAAGACGCTCAAACCATAGCTTCGTCTTAAAAAAAGGTTCTCGTTCCGTCCGAGGGTTAGAATGAGCTAGTGGGGCTAGCCTAGGGGTCCCTGCTCCCCCGCAGTGGGAGAGCTGAAGCCGAGTTGGAAACGGCGTGGCTCGACCACTGGGGAAAATCCGCGAGTGGGAGCCGGAATGCAGTTTGCCCTTAACGGAGCTTGAGGGGCAGTTTACTATGGCGAGGCAGTGGGGGGGAATCAAAATCGCAAAATCGTAAGGGGTTTGGGGTATTTCGGGTCCGCGGAAGGGCTCTGGAAAGGTTCTGGAGGGCTTCTGGAGGGCTTCTGGCACGTGGTTTGGGGCGGGTCGCGCCCCCTAAGGCGTGGGCGGTGCGTCAGAGGTCCCCGGCGAGGCGTGAGCGGCGGTGTTGAGGTCCCTTTTGAAGGGCAAGCGGCGGTATCTGTGGTGTCTGTCTGGTTAGCGTCACAGCGACGTGCCAGATAGCACCAGGCTCAGCGAGGTTGCACAGTCGCCGGACAGTGCACCTGCTGGATAGTAGTTTGACTGACGTCATAGCGACGTTAGGAAGCTAGTAAACTATCCTAACTCTCTAAGCCCGGCCTACTTCCTTGGTCGGCCACCACCACCCGGCAATGGCCTTCCTGTTGCCTTCGTTCCGTTCCTCACGAAAGCCACTTTTTTCCCGGGGGTTTGCGCGGCAGACACGGCATCCAGCGCGCGCTGACGCTGCCGTTCCGCTGCCCTCCAGGTCTGCAACCGAAACATCACTTAAAGACAATTCGATGAATCGAAGATTACCTGTACACATTCACATTCGTAGACGCGTCGCGACATTAGAATGCGACGCTATTGCGCCTCGGAGAAGCGCCGTGGACCTTGCCGAAGACCCTGACCCGACGAACGACGGGCTGCCATGGAGGACGAGTGGATGGAGGCGCTGCACAGGTACGTGAGCGAGGGCCAGTGGAGCGAGGTGTCGCATTTCGTGGACCGCAACGCCGTGCTCTTCGGCGGTAGCAGCACGGAGAAGGAGCACGGCGAGGGCGAGTACGCGCTCTACGTGCAGTTCCGGTCGCTCGTGGCCAAGGTTTTGGACTCGCTCCTGGAGGAGCTGGGCTGTCGGAGCGAGGCGGACGAGGCGCGGCTGGCGATTTTTTTGCGGGAG
>NW_008705602.1:29964-31393 GCF_000186865.1 Aureococcus anophagefferens
TATTTGCCTTGCCGCCGCCGGCCGTAATGATGGCAACGGCGATGACCTCCAACCACGTGGTACCACTTTTTGGTTGGCCGTGGGTTTCCACGACGGTTCCTTCAGTTTTGTTCGTCTGAACGCGAGTGTCGTTGTTCGTTGCGGTGCCGAGGGCGAGCACGGCGATGGAGAGGACACGGAGTCTCATAATGTGTATATATATATATACCGGAGTATAGTTCATGTGGGGCGGGCGGGCCAGTGGCGAGGAGAAAAAATAAAAAAAATAAAAAAAAAAGAGGCGCCGAAGGCGCCGAAGGCGCCGGAGCGGGATCATCCCATGGCTGGACAAGGCCGATATCGCCGTCGTGACGATGCCGCTCGGCCTCACGTTCGGCGGCGACGGGAAGAAGGCGACGACGCTCGCGAAGAAGGCCCGCGAGGCGCTCGCGCTCGTCGGCTTGACCGTGGCCGACGTGCTCTTCTACGCGCGCGACGGCGGCGAGGCGGCGGTGGGAAACGTGCTGCGCGAGATGGGGAAGGAGGAGCTGGAAAAGAAGGCGGAAGAGTGGCGATGCGCGACAAGTACGCCCGCTGAATGTCGTTCTGGCCCCTCATGTCGCTCGGCGGGTTCGACTAGAGGCTAGCTCGGCCCCATCGAGGCCGTTTCGCCGTACCCTAAACGTTTTTTTATGGGGCGGCGCCCCATTTGCGAATCAAAAAGGGTACGGGACCCCTGGCCAAGTCTCTATTTTCTAGGATTTTTTGAACACGGCACCTATTCTATGCCGGGCGACGGACAAAAGAATCGACGCGTTTAACAAAAGATTCGACGCGTTTAACAAAAGATCTGCACGGCACCATCAATGTCCAATGCTCGTCCGGAGCGCACACTATCAGCAGGAGCGCGGAGGCAGCGTCTCGTGAGCGTCTGAGCGCGGAAACGGTGTTTTGCATCGACGTCCTTGCATGTGACGCCCTTCCAGCGCTTCCAGTGCGTCGGCACGCTGTCGCATACCTTCCGCCCCCCACTGCAACTCCGGGGCTGCCCCGCATTGGCGCACGCGACGGCGGCGTTTCTGTCGTCGTGGGCTGCCTCGCCGCCGCCATGGGTGCCACAGCCGACGACAGAGACAACGTCGTCGTGTGCCTGCTACCGCCGTCGATGCGGTTTGGAGCGCTGCGTCGCCGCGCTGCCGCGACGCGCGGCCCGGCCCGGCGCCGGCGCGAGTGCGCAGCCCGCGGCCGGTTCCTGGCGACCCGGGGCCGTGCGGCGCTCGCCGCGCTCGCGGCCGCCGCGGGCCGCGCGCGGCGCCGGCCCGCGGTCGGCGCCGCTCGCTTCGCGCGGCGGGCCTGCGGCGCGGCGCTCGCGGCCTGGGCGGTCCGCGCGCGGCGGTCCGCGGCCTTGGGCCGCTTCCTCGCGGCGGGCGCGGGGCCCGCAGCGCTCCGC
>NW_008705602.1:32448-32649 GCF_000186865.1 Aureococcus anophagefferens
TCTTTTTTTTCTTTTTTTTTTCTTTTTTTCTCCTCGCCACTGGCCCCACATGAAAAAAGTGCCGTGTTTCAGTGGCGCTAGAACTAGAGAATCTCCCTTTCCGCGGACCAAAATACCCCAAACTGGCAAGTGAACTCCCTCAAGATAAAATTTTAGCAAAAATGCAGTCTTCAGGGCAAACTGAAACAACCGGCTGAGGAT
>NW_008705602.1:32699-41358 GCF_000186865.1 Aureococcus anophagefferens
GTTTCCCTCGATTCGGCTCATTTTTGGACGAGTGATTATCTCTCAGAGCGGTCTCGAGGCACGGATAGGTTGTTTGGAACGAGCGCGCGCGGCGGCACACTCAAGTCGAAGCGACGTTGAATCACGGCCCCGCGCGCCACTTCGTCGGTATACAAGGCGTCGAAGTAGTCGCCCGTCCGGAGATGCGCCGCGTCGTAGGCCGCGCCGAGCTTGTCCACGATCATCTTCGCCCGGGTGATCAGGCGGCTGTTGACGGTCAGCACGTTGGGGTTGAGCTCTCGGTCGTCCTTCATCTTCGAGAGGACCCACCGCTTCGGAGAACTCAGGCTCATGTGGTACATGGTCTTGTCAACGGGGACCTCGACGACCACGTTTTTCGGCGGATCGAGCAGGAAGTCTTCGCAGGTGGCCACGTCGCCGCATCGCGCCGCGTCGTCGCGGATCCGCGTGGGCCACCGCTTCCGGTGGTCCTCGAAGTAGCGCTGCGACACCCACGGCACGCGCAGCGAGTCGCAGGTGAAGACGCGGCAGGTCTTCGTCGGGAAGGGGTCGCCGGCGTCGTGGGGTGGGATCGTGTCCGGGACGACGAGGGTCCGGTTCAGCAGGATGGCCATGAGGCGCGCGTTCTCCAGCGCGATGCGCTGGTTGTTAAGGCCCTCGGTCTCGTTGTAGGTGAGGTACCGGTTGTTTCCGGGCCCGCGGCGCTCGTTGTGGCTGGTGTGGCTGCCGTGGATGACGTGCCACTTCGCATGCGCGCACGCTGCGAGGGCGATTAAGAGCGGATGCCACCCCATAAAAAAAAACTACAGGAGCTGGTGAGCACTACGGCCGGAAGTTAAATAAAAATATCTTGAAGCAATTAATTTGTTTGAGGAGTTAAATGACGATTTCGTAGCAAATCGTGAAAGATTTACCAAAACTCTCTCTCTCCAGCCAGCAAATCGAGCGGATTTGCTCGCCGCCCGGAAAGACAAATTGTCTTACGCGCGTTGGTCGCCCGCGCACCACGCCCGTGTCAGCCCGGAGGCTCGTAGGGGCGCATCTGCTGACCCCAGACGACATCGCTTGCCCGAAGGGCCTCCTGGGACCAGCCGAGAGTGGGATGACGCCTCGTAAGGCCCGCCGTGCCGGCGGCGTTGGGCCGAAGCCGGCGCCGGTCGTCTCAGCGCCGCCGAGAGGTGGTCCCAACCGACTGGGAAGGTCTCCATCCGCTGCCGTGGTGGCGCGAGATCGGCGCGACACTCGCCGTGCGGTGGCACCGGCGCAAAATGCCCACGGCCACCGTCGGGACGAAACGCCGCCGGCAGCTCGTCCCGGTGGACTCGGCGATTTCGGGCTCCCCCGAGGAACCCGCCGCCTTGGACGCGACGGGGTCGATGACGAACGATCTCCGCTGCTGCGATGGCTCGAAAACCATCTTAGAGGGGTCGCGAGGGGGCAGCGCGTCCCTTCCCACCCACTCTACCTCCCCGTTCCAGTCGCCACGCGGTCGTATGAGCGTCGCGTCTTCGCATGTGCCTCACCCTCGTCCATGCGGACCTCGAAGTCACTGGGATCGTTGCACAGTTCCGCGTTCCGGCGGCGCTGCAGGGCCATGAGCACCGCTCAAATGATCATACTCGCGCGGAGCGCGCGCTTCGGACGTTGCATATCCAAATACATGCTTCACCTGCACGAGAATCTAACTCTTGGACTCGGACAATTGGTTTGCCGGGAGCAAACGATTAAAAAAATCTAACTTCCGGCCTTATACTTCGGGTTGTCGAAGCGAGGTCAGGCAGGGCCGCCTTCCGGGCCGCGTCCTGGCCCGCCTCGACGATGAGGTCGCCGTGGATCTTGACGCCTTCTGCCCCGCCTCGATCCTGAGCTCGATGGGGCGCAGATACACGTGCGCGATGCCCGGTTCGTCGGCGCCGCGCAGCGGCAACGCGTCGATCGCGAGCCGGGACTTGGGGCCCTCGTCGAAGGCCCAGAACGTCGGCGCGCCGCCGTTGTAGACCTTGTGGATCTCGTGCGAGCACCTGGGGGGTTGGGGGTCATGCGCGCGGCGCGCGCGCGCGCTGGACGCGGAGCGACGCGCGGTCCACCCTCGGAGGTCTGGTGCGCCGTGCAACGGAGCACGGCGCGCGTCTTGTTGTTCCCAATCTGCCGGTACTTGTAGCGCACCATGAGCCACGCCTTGCCGGCCTTGGCGTCCACGCAGGCCTTGAGGAAGAGCGTGGGGCGGGAGCTCGGCCCGGAGACGCTCCCCAAGGGGCGGCCCTTCTGCTTCTTGGCGTCGACGAGCGCCGTGGGCTCGTCGGGCTCGAAGAGGCCATCGAGGTCGGCTAGGAAGGCCGCCTCGCCGTCGTCGTCCGCAGCCCGCTTTTGTCCTCTCTGCGCCATGAAAGTCGTCTTCGAACAAAGTCGCCTTTGAGACATTAAATCAAAATTCAAATTGTTGCAGTATCAAATCATTCTGAGCCAACGTCATCGGAGAAAATCATAAAAAATTTATTTGCATTTATTTATCCGCGCTTCGTGCAATTTGGACCACTTTGTAATTTGGACCATGGGGAGAGCCACACGATGGTCCGCCTCTGAGGGCTGTCTCGCGGCCGGTTCTTGGTCGCCTTCGGCGCGGGTTCGCAGTCGCGCGCCCCCGGGCACTCCCTGGGGACGCGGCGCTCGAAGTCCCTGTCGGATTTGGTCTCGGAGGGACCGATTTCGGGCTGCCCATCGGGTGGCAGCGCCGCGGCCTTGGCGGTGAGCATGCGGGGGCGACGCGCCGCGGCGTTGGGGCGCCGCGGGTCGATGGGGACGACGCGCCGCGGGACGACGACGGGGGGACGGGCGCCGCGCCGGGGCGCTGCTAGACGCGCAGCGCGCGCGCGCGCGCTTGCGCCCGCTCCAAAGAGTCCGACAAAGAGCCCCATGAAGAAGAAGCAGAAGTCGATCACGGACGGTCCGGCGGCCGCGCTCGGGGCCGCGCGGCGCGGCGCCAAGCTCGTCATCGAGCCCCGCGGGGCCTACAATGCCACGTCGAAGCTCCACGACTTCGACGGGGAGTGCGGCGCCGCCAACCGGCTGAGGATTCGGCCGACGCTGCTAGCGACGGCTCCGACGGCGAGCTCGCGGACGGCGCCGATGACCCATGACTCTGCGATGCCCGCCAGGCCGCAGCTACCGACGAGTGCGGGCCCGCGGAGGCCGATCCCGCTGGGGTGGTCCAAATTACAACCTCCTCGAAACCCATGGTTTCGTAGTAGGACCACAGGACGACTTCCCGGGCGCACCCGCCCGCGAGCTTCGGTGTCCTCCCAGATGCGAGGGGTCCCTCGGGGATGGTGGCTCGGCGGCTCCTGGGGTTTTGTTCTTCAGCTCCGCTATGTTGATCCTAAAGTTGATGTTTTCTTGGTCCAAATTGCACGAAGCGCGGATAGAGATTTATTTCCCGCTCGAGACGGACCCCTCGTTTCGACCGACGGATAACGCTATCGATGATGTGATGCGCCGGCGCCGTGCCGTTTCGCGCTAAGTGGTGCACGAATCGCGCGTGCGCTAGCGACGACGAGGCGGGAGCGCAAAAAACCCTGCTGGCGGCGTCCTGCGACGAGATTTTCGATCACTGCGACTGTGGGGCGCGCCCCCACTCGATTTCTGCAGCTCCAGGTTTACATATCGTGACAGCTGATATGGGGGGTATTGGTTCCAGCATGCCATTCCGGATAATAATATATTAGGTATTGGTTCCATCTTGCTTATAGGCATATTGGTTCCAGCATGCGTATGGAGATCTTGATTCCATCATGCATATCCGCGGGTATTGGTTCCAGCATGCCATTCCGGATAATATAAATAGTGATACTATCGATCAAATGATGATAGCTAATAGAACCCCTATTCGTACGACCCTCTGCGACCTCCAGGTGCTCTGGGGCAGCCCCGGCATCATTGGGGTTTTGCTTCGCTTCTTGGATCTATCGAGCATCACCTCTCTCCCAGCGTTGGCGCAGCGTTTCGCGGCGGATCACGTGCGTGTGCTGGTGATGCTTGCCCGGACCACACCTGGACTCGAGCGACGCCTCATGGAAGTGCTGTCTGATAACGGCTACGATGCCGTCCGATTTCGGCAGCGGTGGGAAGGCCCGCTTCGTGCGAACTGGATGCGCCGCGGAGCAGGATGGACACGGTCGTGTTCCCCCTGTGGACATCCGTAAACGACGATCGGGATCTGGGCCTTGCTTCGTGTCTATAACCCATGGTGGACTGGTTTGGCCGGTAACAGGTTCCAGAAATTGTGTGACGCGGTTCAAGGTACTGTTTCGTTATGGCGACCTCGACGCCGGCGCGCCCTCGTTTGAGCTAGCGTCGCGTGCTGACCCCCAATCTTGGAACAAAAAGGGGCCTCCTCCGTTCTTATGCAGATTGTTTGTAGAATGTGATGAACAGGCAAAGTCACGTCGTGGAGGGCGCTATGGTGCACTGATGTATCAGAGTGGCAGGTCAACACACGTTCTCCAGGCGGATGCTCGGCAGTTGGAATGGTTCCATTTCGAGGCAGCATTTAACTGGCAGACTCACATGCTCGACCTGTCAGCCAATGGTAGTTTCTGGCGACTTCCTTTCTCCGCGTATCCGCTATCATCCGTCTACATTCGCAACGTTCGTGGCGCTGGAACGTCGTCTGCTGCCTCAGACTTTGGAGACATAGAGGTAGACTACTGTCGGATGTCAGACCAATGGGATAAGTTCAACGAGCTTGGCGAAGTCCTCCCATACTCGTGGTACAGTGCGCGGATGCTCTACCCCTATGACCCTGCCCCTCGCGACGCGATGCGGCCTACCTTGTAACACGTCGATGTCACGTCGGTAGGGGGGCAGCCGCCAGGGGCCTTAGGGGAAAGTGGCTGAGCATCGCCGCCATTCTCATCCCCGTCGGCCGCGTTTGCTTGCAGCAGCCTGCAGAAGGGAAGAGCGGGAAAGCAGCAGAACCCACCATCCTCCCGGAGCGAAAAGCAGAAACAAAAGCAGCAGACAGGAAAGCTGCAAAAGCAAACTTCCTCCTTGAGTGTGATCATCGTCGTCCTCGATCACCCTCCTCAGCTTCCTGAGCACTGGCACAGCCACCATCTTCCCCCTTGAGTGTGATCATCATTCTCCTCAGCCTGTTGAGGAAGGTTGAGTGTGATCATCCTCCTCCTCAACTTCCTGAGCAGGAAAGCCACCAGCTTCCTCCAGGGTTGAGTGTGATCATCATACTCCTCAGCTTCCTGAGCACAGCCACCAGCTTCCTCCAAGGTTGAGTATGATCATCATCCTCCTCAGCTTCCTCAGGCTGAGCAGGAAAGCCACCAGCTTCCTCCAAGGTTGAGTATGATCATCATACTCCTCAGCTTCCTGAACACAGCCACCATCTTCCTCCCTTGAGTGTGATCATCATCCTCCTCAGCTTCCTGAGCAGCAAAGCCACCAGCTTCCTCCAAGGTTGAGTATGATCATCATCCTCCTCAGCTTCCTGAACACAGCCACCATCTTCCTCCCTTGAGTGTGATCATCATCCTCCTCAGCCTGTTGAGGAAGGTTGAGTGTGATCATCATCCTCCTCAGCTTCCTGAGCACAGCCACCATCTTCCTCCCTTCAGCTTCCTGAGCACAGCCACCATCTTCCTCCCTTGAGTTAGCCACGTCCTCTAGCGCATATAAGTAGCTCGGACGTACCCCGTATGTTATCTCGGATTCCGGGAGTACTGACGGACGTAACTTTTTATTTCTGAGGTGTCTGACGGCGGCGCGCGGCGCCCCAGGCCGGCGAGAAAAATCACGGACGCCAGAGCAATGGTGGCCATTGAAATTAAAAATAACATGACGACAACGTGAAGCTATCCGAGCGCATTCGTCAGCTGCCGATGCTTCGTCAACTGGTTGGACGTCCCGCGCTCCGCGAATCTGCAGCGATGTGCAACGATCCCGGCAGCTTTGAGGTCCGCAAACATATGGACGAGGCACCTGCGAAGACGCGACATCCGTGTGAGGCGATGCAAACGGACCGCTTCAGGGGGTGGGACGAGGCGCGGCAGCTTCCCCTGACCCGATTTTGAGTCAAATTCGAGCCACAGAGCGTCGGGAATCGTTCGTCATGAGGGCGATCAGATGCGTTCGCGGCAGCTTTCCGGCTCGAGTCGATTGGATCGAGATCACCTCATCGACTCCGAGAGGCGCGAGCGTCGCGAATGCCACGGCGCTGACCGCGGAACGCATGTTCCGAGCTGGCAGCGCAGTCCTTGCCGAGCCAGTCGAGAAGGACAATCGAGGGGATGTCACCTCGCACTCTCGCTGCCAGCTCGACCCCTGGTACGAGGTTGCCCCCCCATCGACCGCCGTTCACCGTCAATGGCCGTTCTCGTCATCCATGGGCTGCCCCGACGCGAGCTAAGTTGGTCGCCTTCGACCGATGGCGTTTCCCGAGCGATTCGCTGCGGGCCCCGAGGCGCGGCACGGTCCACAGATCGAGCGCAGCGCCAAATCTTAGAATCGCTGCATCGATGCACGAGCAGAAAGCGTTGTGCAGGACGGCTGAACTCGCGGCTGGCAACCGTTGGCCTTCATCGTGGCTTCATGTTATTTTTAATTTCAATGGCTGCTGTTGCTTTGGCGCTTGGAGGCATGCTCGCGCGCTCCGTGGCGCCGTTTCGCCGACGCGAGCTGTCCTAGATTAACCTTTGTGAGGGGGGACCGGCGTCCTCGGATGAGCTAACTGAGTGCGTCACGACGCTCTCCTTGAATGCGCTAGTGCTCTAGGCGACCCTTGAGTGTGATCATCATCCTCCTCAGCTTCCTGAGCAGCAAAGCCACCAGCTTCCTCCAAGGTTGAGTATGATCATCATCCTCCTCAGCTTCCTGAACACAGCCACCATCTTCCTCCCTTGAGTGTGATCATCATCCTCCTCAGCCTGTTGAGGAAGGTTGAGTGTGATCATCATCCTCCTCAGCTTCCTGAGCAGGAAAGCCACCAGCTTCCTCCAAGGTTGAGTATGATCATCATCCTCCTCAGCTTCCTGAGCACAGCCACCATCTTCCTCCCTTGAATGTGATCATCATCCTCCTCAGGCTCAGCCTGCTGAGGAAGGTTGCATCCTCCTCAGCCTGTGAGGCAGACAGGACGTCACGCTGCCTCAAAGACACGCCAAACCCAGCATCCCAGCATTCTTTTTGCAAAAGGGGCTGCCTCCCTCGAAATTTTCGCCCGAAGCAACCCTCCTTTAGCACGACCAGCAAAGCGTGCAAAATATCATTATTAGACTACCCCCGCGAAAAAAATCTCTAAAAGGTGAGGTGGCAGATCACCTGCACAGGTCATTTTGTGCAGTTCAAGAAGGAGCATAATCTCTAAATTCATCCGGCACCGATCCATTCGCTTGCCATGCCATATCCTCGGGTAATGGCGCATCGCCATTTTCGGCTGGGGCCTTGTCGCTTTTTTCTGCCAACATCGGCTCCAAATTATCCACCAGTGAAAATTCTATGCTATGATGTGCAGCAGTGAAAATTAGCAGCACTCCTCCCTCCCCTGAAAATTAAAATTCACCCCTACTTAAATTAAATTAACTCCTGCTCCATTACTTACTTTCTTGTTGGTTTTTACTCCCCCCCTTAAATATCCCCCTTCGTATTTACCTATAGTTTTGCCCCCCCCCTATACCATACCCCTTTTGTTGCCCATAAATAGGCGCAACGAGGACTACATCCTCGTGCGCAAGTACGAGCCGGCTCCGCGGACCGCGACGCCGACGGATGGGGCGCCGGCGCCCGCGAAGCTGAACCTGGGCAACAAGACCGTCTGGCTGCCCACGGCGGACATCGAGGACATCATCGTCGTCGCCCACGCCACGGAGCACATCGGCGTGCCGCTCAACGGCCTGAAGGACGTCTACGTCATCGACCGCGTCTCCGGGAGGACCGTGCCCGCGGGCAAATGGGCCGCGAGGCCCGAGGACGGCGAGCACGGCCGGCTCATGGGCCGGCCGACGCTGCTGCTCTCGCGCACGTCGAAGGTTTTGCGGTGGCGGTTCTGTCTGCGGTCGCAGGTCTACGCGCTCCTGTCCGGGGACGCCGTGAGCTCGGTCGCCGCGGACAAGACGGGCATCGGCTACGCGACCAAGAAGCTCGCCATCGACGTCATGGACTGGGACATCATCAAGCGCCTCGTCGGCTGCGCGGACGACGGCGGCGCGGCCCTCACGCGCTGCGTGGAGTCGAGCGGAGAGAGCAAAAAGTGGTCTCTCCGTCCCGACGACGTCATGAACGTCCGGCGCGGCGCCTCTACGACGATCCAGACGATCAACCTGACGAGCGACGCGCAGCTCGAGGACGTGACCGGAGCCCTGGGCTCGCTCTGGAACGTGGGCGTGAAGGCGAGCCTGCTCGACGGAAGCGAGTCGACGGAGGTCGGATTCGAGGATCCCGAACGGGCCGACGACGCGGACGAGTGCGTGGCCTGGACGCTCAATACCGTCGTCGGGCACGATGTCTTCGACGGGTCGACGCCCCTGGAGGAGCCTACGGAGCCCGAGACGGCCGACGCGAAGGACGACGCGGTCACGCGGCCGCCCGGCTGCCCGAAGCCGAACAAGACGCAGCTCGAGTGGGTGGGCAAGTTCTTCGACGACGACGGCGCGGT
>NW_008705602.1:41685-48654 GCF_000186865.1 Aureococcus anophagefferens
GCATGTAGGCCAAACAGGAGGCAAACAGCAATGACCCTCGTGCCCGCACCCCTCAAAGGGCCTGCAAAGCGCCATTATAGACTGCCCGCGGGAAATACGACGCGTTCTAGTTTGGGGCCCGCCCGGCCCCCCGGCGCCTGAATAAAGCCCCCAGCTGCCGACCCCAAATTACCGCGCTAAATTACCGGGGGCGTTTCGGGTTCCCTAGGGTCCCGCGGGGGGGGGGTTCTGGCGCTGGGTTCTGGGTCAGGTTCTGTGGAGAATCTAAGTCCCGTACATTAACCTGACGTTAAGGTGCAGTCCGTAGAAGCAGGATGGGCGTAGCGGGAGAGAGAGGGGAAGCTCAGTGTGCTACTTTAAGGTAGCCCAGTCATCATATTGTAATGGGACGTCGGTGTGTGTGGCGGTGTCGGTGTTGGTTAGTTTCCGTCCACTTGGCCTAGGTGCCCCGCGATGATGTCGTGGAAGTAGGGCGTGATGCTCTCGGGCCCCCAAATCTCGACCATGAGCCTGCCCATGGCGTCGGCGTGGCCCTGGAAGGTCGCGGGCATGCTCGGGTCCGTCTCCCAGGACTTGGTGTTGACGATGTGGAGCACGAAGATGAGCTCCTGGAGGAAGAGTTTGACCTTCGGGAGTCGCGCGTCGTCCGGAAGAAGCTCCTCCGCGACACGCTCGAGCAGCGACACCTTGATCGTCGGCGTGCCGTCGCCGACGTCCACGATGCGCGTCGTCTCGCCGCCGGCGCTGTTGGCGTGCTTGACGGTGATAATTTGGTGATTTGAGTTGCATATTAAGGATGTTCTTACGATCTCTTTAGCGCGCTTCGCCGGCATACTGAAGACCCGCAGCTTCGTCGTGCCGGCCTTCCACGCCGCCGCGTCGGACCCCTCTGCCTTGCGGTGGGCGAAGGACGCCGAATCGAGCCCCGTCTGGATGGCCGCGGTCGCGCGGTCGAGCCTGGACCCAATTTCAGCAGCCAGAAGACCACTCTGAGCGTGGAGAGGGATCTTGTAAAGAAGTGAAAGGGTGTGGATGACTCGGAGCGTCAGATGCAGCGCGCAATCGACGATCTTCGTCACGTCGAGGAGGTGCCCGTCGCGCGAGACGAGTCGACCGCGGTCGTGCGGGCTCAGGAGCTCCCAGAATTTCAGGACCTGGCGCACGTGTAGCAGGCGCTCCGCGTCGCCGAGGAGCACACGGTGGGTGTCACGGAGCTGCTTCCAGGCCTCGGGCGTCGTAGGCTTCGGCGGCTCCTCCCGGCCCGACGCCTTCGCCCATCGACGCGCGTCTCGGAGCACGGCCTTGTCCGGCGCGCGGTTCACGTGGCGCTTGTTCGACGGCAAGTCGGCGCCACGCACCGTGAGGCAGTCGCATTTGGCGCGGATCGCCGACTCGATGGTCTCGAGCTTCGCGCCGCTCCTGAGCTTGATCTCGAGCTTCCGCACGATCTCCTTCGCCTCGGCCTTGTTCCGCCAGAACGGCAAGACCTGGTCCGGCATCGTGCCCACGCGCTCCGCCAAGGCCTTCTCGCGGTCCTCGAAGTACTGTTTCGTCGCGGGCGTCGCCATGTCCCAGTGCGTGCAGGTCGCCTCGGTTCCGGCCTCGCGACACCGTCGGCAGCCGCCGGGCTGCCCGTGGCCGGCCATGGACCGCGCGCAGGGGCAGAAGTTGCAGAGATGGTAGCCCACCGTCGCGCAGCGGAACGGGCCGAACTCGTACTGGCCCACCTTGTCCAGCGTGAAGCAGCAGCAGATGGGCATGCTCGAGTCCTTCCGCCGCTCCTCTTCCGCGAGCAGCGTCTCGACCATGGGCCCCAGGTTCTTGCCGACCTCGTCGCGCTTGGTCTTGAGCTTGCCCGCCGCCAGGACCGTGCAGGCGTCGCCCTCCTCGTTGGGCTCGGCCTGGTACATGCCCTCGAAGTCGTCGTCGTGCTCCGCCGCGTCGTCGTCGTCGGACGCGTCGTCGTCGACGCCCTCGGAGCACGCCGTGGCGTAGGCCGTCGCGGCGCGGGCCTTCTCGTCGAGCTTGCGCTTCCTCTGCTTCGTGGGGTAGAGCACGACGGGCTGGACGTGCTCGTCCATCTGCGGCGACTCGCGGACGTTTTTGCTCAGGCGTGGATCGCAGTGGTGGATCGCCATGGCCATCAGACCGGTCCCGCCGACGCCAGTTTCGCACGGCAGCTCGTCGGCGGCGCAGCCGATCATCATGGGGATCGGCGCGTCCGGGTCTGAGCCAGGCCGTCGCCACGCGCCGGAGTTGGGCGACGCGTCGTACGCGCCCTGGTAGCCGTAGATCTCGAAGGTGCTGGGCATGATCTTGCCGTGGTCGGCGTGCCACATCTCGCCCTCGCCCGCGCACATGAGGCCCTTCTGGGCGACGTAGGCGTCGAGGTCCGCGTTGACGCGCTGCACGCTCGACGCCGACGGGATCACCGTCTGGCCCGTGACGCGCTTCTCCTTCGTGCCGTGCTCGCCGAGCTCCTTGCGCATTGCCGTGAAGGCCGAGTAGTTGAGCTTGCTGTCGTCGACGATCTTGGCGCCCTTGCGCGCGTCGAGAGCCCGCCGCTTCAGCACGTCGGTCTCGATCTTCTTCCACAACCTGCCCGCGTAGAGGCGGTGGGCGAGCGAAAAGAATTTCTCCATTTGCTGCTTCTTGCCGCGGCCCAGGGACTTCTTCGCCGCCTCGGACACGTCCTTGGAGTCGACGGCGTCGTCCATGAACGCGACGAGCGTCTTGATCTCGTGGGCCGTCGCGTCCTTGGGCGACAAGCCGCTCTTCTTCATGCGGCGCCGCGCGTTCTCCTCGCGCTTGGACCGCTTCACGTGCTTCTTGTAGAGGAGCTTGCCCGACCGCAGCATCTGCTTGGCCGTCGCCCGCAGCACTCCGATGTCGGACTCGCCGTCGAGCTCGTCCTGCAGCATCGTGAACACGCGCATGCCCGCCTGACCCAGGGCCTTGGGCGACGCCGTAGGAGTCGCCAGCGGAGCCGTAGGAGTCGCCAGCGGAGCCGTAGGAGTCACCGTTGGAGTCGCCGTCGCGGGCCGCGCCGCGGCCGCCGGGGGCTGCGCCGTAGGACACGTAGGAGATGCCGTAGGAGCCGGAGGAGGTGCCGTGGCAGCTGGCGTAGTAGTCGCCGTTGGACCCCTAGGAGCCGCAGGAGTCGTCGACGTCGCCGCGGGACGCGTCCCGGCCGCCAAGGGATGCGCCGTAGGAGCCTAGGAGCCGCGACCCTGGGCGTCGTCGGCGGCAGCGCGCCGGACATCATGGGCCCCGTCGGCCACGCGCAGACGGCCATCGGGACGCCCATCTGGCCCGGCGGCGTGACCATGTACTGCGCGGGACAACGCTCCACGACCGCCAGCGGCGCCTGTCACATCTCAACGACTCACGGTGTCGTCGGGCTGCTTTGGAACCAAATCCAAACGGGCAGCCAGCGAACGCTTGCAGCGGCATGTTGTGCTGCACGTTGAAGCACGCGACATGGAGCAAACGGCTCGCACCTTCGAGCGCTGGTCGTACGAGCTCGCGTCGTGGCAGCGGCATGGCCGCGGGAGACGACGCCATCGGCGCGAGAGCGTGCCGATAGCTGAAGTTTGGGCTCTCGCGTGGAGAGGATTGGTGAGGTTTGGAGAAGATTGTTGACATTAGGCGTAACTAAGTCTTACGAGCCGGCCTCGGCTTCACGCTCGTTGGGTCGAAGTGATTTCAGTGAAGGGGAGCATAGTTAAATCCCTTTACATTTGGTGGACATTAGGGGAAGCATGTCATCTAGAATGGAGGAGCTGCTGCAGCGGGCAGAAGAGGTGCAAATGCTAAGAGAGCTTAGCGGCTTATGCGAGCAGAGGAAAAGTCGGCTGGGGAGAGCCATCCGACGGCTCTGGAGCGGCAATAGCAGCGTCAGCCCCGCTTCGCGGCTTGTGCTGGACTCAAACTAAAGGCCCCTCGTTGAGGTAGTCGACGCAAAATGACGCTTGAATCCGAATTCGACGTGGTTGAGTGCGCAATTGTGGAGTTCAGGCGTGTTGTCACACTTGGCTGAATATCCTGCCAAAAAAACTTTAGGGGCTGCTCGGTCTTGAGGAATAATTCTGCTCGCTCTCTCTCTTCCTCACCAACATCGCGTCCGTCAATCCAGCAGATTGAAGGAATTTGGCAAATTATAGTAGGCCTGTAGAGCTGCCTGCGTGCAATTGGATTATTGCACAATGTAATCTCTGTAATAAAACCCACGCCCGCAAGTTTTTCAAGCTCCCCGATATCATTAATTCGATTGAATGCCAAATGAAGATGATTCAGGGCCTTCAAGGGCGCGAGGTTGGCCAGTGTTCGCAGACCTGCTTCTTCCATCCGCAACTCTCTAAGCACAGATAGTCCAATGAGACCACCTGAAGGTACTTGTCGGACCCGGTTCTTGCTGGTGTCAAGTTTAAGGAGCTGTGAACAATGGTCAAAGCCACCAACATAGCATGTGTAATTATTTTGCAATTGCAATTCCTTGAGATGCGGGCAGCGATGCAGTTGAAGATCATTTATGTCGCTGACACGATTGTTAGCCAAATGCAGGACTTCTAGGGAATCCATATTGAAGTTCAAAGCACTCTTTGAAAAGGATCCAACTCGATTTTGTCCCAATCGTAATGTGTTCAACGCAGGCAAAGCTCCCAGATAACCAAAATCACCTATTTGAAGGCCTCATATAGGATTGAATGTTGGTACGCACGTACATAAATGATTGTTTTCTGCGTTCAGATCATATAAACTAAAGAAATCCAGTTCGCACAGTATGGATAGGTCACGCAACTTTAGTGATGATATTTCGAGCTGACAGACAGAAGCGAATGATGCGTGTTCGAGACGGTCAAATAGGAATTCTCTGGTGAGCTTGCCACTAAACTTTTCACGGGCTAAATTGGACTCATCTGCCAGAACGCTGGTACCATCCAGGACCTTGAGTCTCCGTAGCCGAAAGAGTACATATAAACGATAATCTTGTGACGCGCAAAGACGGTTCCCAGAAAGATCCATAATTATGAGCTTTGGAGAGTGCTTCAAATAATCTATTTCTTGAATTGCTTCTATGTCATTGTTTCCCATGTAAAGCTCCATGAGACTCGTGAGATGCGCAATGCTAGCCAAGCTGGATATAAAATTATTTTCGAGAGATAGCTGAGTCAAATTCCGCAAGGACTCTAAACTGCGAATGACGCTGAGTTGATTGTGACTGAGATCAAGCTTTTTCAACTCTCGACATGCTTCCAGCGTTGTGCATGCGCTTATGCGGTTATCCTCAGCCAATAGATCCTCCAGCGCTGTACAAAATGAGAGACCATCTAGGTTCAAAAGCAAGTTGTGTGAAAACGAGGCGTGACAGAGCTGTGTGAGACCCTCGAGATTCCGCAGGCGAGCAAGCCCGGCGTGATTGACACTAAGACTTTTGATTGCGCCTAACCAACTCGTATCGGAGGAATCCAGCTCATCGGCTTCTAACCTCACAAAATGCCCTCCCAATGCCGCCCCATGGTACTTACGAGCGCCAAAGCGAATGTGATTGATCGTCAATTCAACCGGAGGTAGCCGGAGACTTTCCCTCTCTGCGCCCTGGATGGACTTGCCATCGAGGCGCTTTAAGGTGCTCAGGCTCAGCAGCGCGATTGATCTGTAGGCGTGTTCTTTGGTCAAGGAGTTTCCTCTCAGATCTAGTTCGACAAGCCCTGGTATACTGCTTCGTATAATATTCAAGTCATCTAATCTATTTAAGCTGTTACTATTCAATAAAGCCGTCTGAAGCCTGGGGTTGCCAACTAAGCCTGTCACGCGACTGAGCAAGTTGAAACTGAGGTCGAGAAAAGTCAGCTGCTGAAGCATCACCAGCCCTTCGATTGTCCTGATGTTGTTGCAGCTCAAAGAGAGACTCTGCAGATTGGAACAAGTATCCAGCATTTCTATTCTGCAAATGCCAAGGCCGTGTAGATTCAGCTGGGTGACCTCCGATATTCTACTTTCACGAGTCCTTGCCAAAATGGCCTCCTCGCTTATGTGCGAGAGGTTGGGCTGCTGGGGGAATCTTGAAGAGAGTCCCAATGCCATGTCAACGAGTGTCCCGAACTTATCACGATGTGATAGTGAGGCGAGACCAAGCTGCTCGAGGAAGCCCACTAAAGGCAACAAAAATGGCGCATAATCCACCAATTCTTGCTCTGATAGCGTGTCTCTACCACCAATGCTGCCAATACCATAATTATTCTGGTCGAATGGTGCGCTGGTGACTTGTGAATACTGGAAGCCACTTTCAACAATGTAGTCGAAAGAAACCAAGTACTCTGGTAAGACCATTTCTTGATCAAATATCAGCCACTACGCATGAAATGGTAGATGAGATTAAAAAAGGAGAAAGAAGAATCTTGCCTGTCTATGATTTGTCTCAGGCCCCTTGTTGATATAGACACTGTTGTACAGATGGGAGTTGGCAAGGGAAATTGTACCGTGGTCATCAGCCTCTCCCTCGACACACTGCCCGATATGCGTCTTAGCGATTATCAATTGACCATGATTCAATACGGAGTCCACGCAGTGTGATTGACAACCTCCATCTGTACTTTGCTCGTGTTGGCTCATAGCACCAAAACATAATCTTTCCTGGTCTGCACCTGCAACTGAAGCAAATAGCGTGACGGCAGAATTGTAACCCAGTGCTTCATAAGATTCTGGGGATCGAAAGCCCTCCTATGTAATCACACACAGCGTCCTCCATACGTGTAAGGAATTTAAAGACGCACCTCTGTTATTCGGAGCAACTCATCTTGGTTCTGTGTCTTTTCACATAGGAGAGGGACTTCGCCATAGAACAAATACTCGTATGCATGTGAACAGGAACCGTGGTTTCTCGTTTTAGCAGCGTTGTACCTCTTAATCCCGCTTTCAAACCGATTGCGCAAGTGACGATTGGAACCCGTATCACGCGAGTACCAG
>NW_008705602.1:48704-62454 GCF_000186865.1 Aureococcus anophagefferens
TGGTGGGCCCATAACCAGCAGGCTAAGGGCAGTTTAAGTGGGTGCTAGAACCGGCTTAAGAAGGGGGCTACTCTCGTAGACTCAAGCACGCACAGATAAACTGTCAGCGAGGTTATTATAATGTACGAAGACGGGAAGGGAGGAGAGTATCAAGGGAGTATGTAACCCTAGTTAAGATGTTGGTTGCTCATTATTTGTTCCCGCTTCGCACCGGTAGATAGCGCCAGGCATGAGGCACTTAAGCGCGCCTAGGGGAGGCGCCGAGTTGCGAGCTGAGTTCTGTTGGGTTTCTCAAGTCCAGGTACCCCGAGTGATAGACTGCAAGCTTTTGGTAGACTGCAAGCTCATCTCTTAGTGCGATAACCTTGGCTCGCATCATGTCGACGTCGGCACTGAACTTGGCATGCAATTGTACGACAGTGTCAGCCGATTTCTTTTTCTGTCGAATCGCTTCTGTTATTCTCTTGCGTAATTTTAGTGCTTGTTTTGCTTTGATCTCAGCGGCATTAGTATTATGGCGGAGGTGAGTAGAGGTGGAGGCAACAATACTATCACTAGTACAAGCGGAGAGGAGGAGACCATCCCGGAAACGAGTGTCGTGGTGTCTTGCCACGCGAGCAGCCTCTGTGACTGCTTCACGAACCTTGGTTGTTTCCTCATCAGCGCACCCATGCTGTATGTGAAGTCGCTCTAATGCCGCGACATGTTTGGCGAGGCTGTCGCGCCTTTCGCGTCGAATGCTCTCCAGAAAATATGCGTGTGTCACGTTAACTGCTCCAGCTTTATCTCGCGCTTCGAGCTCCTTTTTTGCACGGTGAGTAAGACTATCACGCTCGGCATTTGCTCCAACTGCCGCCTTGCTGACAATCATGCGTGCAGTTTCTATAGAAGAGCGAACAACTGCACCACACGCTTCCTTGCTTGCTACGTGTGTTGCTAGAACGCGTTTCTGATCGAGGGTTGTGTTCGCTTGCGCAGCGTTGTCCTCTGTCGCAAGGCTTGCCGCGCGCATCCTTTCCGCCTCTGCTGCGGCACGCTCAACCTGGCCGTGCGCAGCAAGCAACGAGGCTCGCAGCACTTCTGCGCTGCCAAGTGCGACAGCAGTTTTAGAAAGAGCCGAGGTGGCATGTTCTGCAGAAGACGAAACTACCTCTCTGAGCGCTGCTTCACAATTCTCTACAATGGACACGTGTTTTATCACCACATCAAGATCAGCAAGCGCCATATTGCGATCAGCTTCAGAACGCAACAATGCCGTCCGTAGCTGCTTGCGGCGCAACGTCTCTTGCCTAAGTGTTTCGACCTCAATCGCTAGTTTCCGACGCCGATTCTCTTCGTTATTCAATTCAGCACGCAGATTGCAGGCCGCTCCCCTCACTATCCTTGCCATCGCCTCCGGCAATTGATGACTAGCACCAAAATTGGGTATTTCCCTTAGATGTTCGCTGTCATAATTTTCTATCGAAGCGGCACTGCGCCTATCATCCAAAACATGATAAGTACGAGCTTCGTCCTTTAGATCACTATCAGGCAGGATTTGATCAATATTGCACAAACCATTCTCGCCTTCAAAGAGCTGAGCAGCTTGCTGCCAGAGGCGCGTGACCCATTTATTCTCACGATCTCGTCGGTCGCGTGCTCCAAGCTTCGCTTGAGCAATTATCAAAGAATCTCGCATTACGTCTAATTCAGCATTGAGGAGTGCACGCCTCGCAATAACATCGCGCACCTTAACGGAAGTGGCGGCAGATCGGGACGCTTTATTTGACACGCGTGCCACTGCCTCATCCCGCTCGATACGGGTCTTCGCCTCTTCGCGGCGCGCATCACGAAGGGCACCAGAAATATCACTGGTAGTGCGCATTGCGTGACCGAGTTGGCCGACGATGGAAGCTGTTGCCGCCGCCTCCGGGGCCACGCATTGATCAAGTGAGTTCACTAGGTCGCCCTGAGCAGCGCATGCGGCCTGTGCAGCTAGTTGTTCATCATACAGCATCGCCTGAATATTATCGAGATCACGACCTTGTTCGCTTTGTAAATCGAGCCGAGCTTGACTATCTTCGGCTGCGAGTTGCACAGTAGCTATGGCATCGCTAGCCAGGAGCATCGTCAGCTGCTCCATTGCCAACGCATCCATAGCGCGCTGGAAGCGTGTTCGTTCCGCATTGCTCATTGCGCGCAATGCAGCATCACGATCGCGTTCAACGTTGAGGCGTGCTACCTTGACACTTGCAAGCTTGCATGCGCGTTGCGCATCAAGAAGTTGCTTTGTCACGGCTGCAAGGCCTTCCTCACGGTCCTGCGCCAGTTCCTTGGCGCTGCTTACAAGTGGATTTTCCAAAGGTGCTCTCTCGCCCATACCCGAGTAGCTGCCACACTGGAAATTATGTTTGGCACGAGTTTCAGTGAGTTCCATTTCGACCTGGGTGGTGGCGCTCGAAGCATGCGTTGCATCTTCCTCAGCAGCGAATACACGAAGCTCAAGGGTAGCGAGCGAGTCACGTAGCGTCGTCTCGTGACAATTTGTCTGCATTGCTAATTCCTTCACTGCGGCACCTCCCGAAGATGATGCGACAAGCTCATCTCTCGTCAGATCACAGTGTCGTACGATAGCCAAGTCGGCACAGCACGCTGCATCGGCGGCATCTGCACATCTATCTGCATCTGCCTCTGCTGCGGAGAGTCTGTCGGCTGCTGCTGCGAGCAACACAGACGCATGGTTAGAAAGCGTAGACATGTGCGCCGCCTCGCTGCGTGCATCATCTAGTTTGCTTTGTGGTCCTTCAAGCGAGTCATGCTGACAGACCAATTCGCTACCCACGCGCCCACGCAGTCTTTCAGCACATCTGTGCTCACGATCGATAGTTGTCTCTAGGCTCTCGGTCAAGACCTGCTTTTCTTGCCACTCCACGTCCAGACGTGTACTCTCGTGTGCCGCGCGCTCACTTTGAATCTGGATAGATGCCTTTGCAGCATCAAACGCCGCACTCTCAGCTCCGAGACGATCCTGGGCGAAGCGCAGGCTCGGTCTACGGCAAGAGCTGCCGTCAAGCACTTCTCACGAGCCCGGGCGCGCACTACTTCTAGAACGATGGCAAGCTCTTCAGCGTTGCGCTCAAGAGCATGAACTTGCTCTGTTGTCGCCAGCTGCCGTTTAGCCAGATTCTCTTCAATGTGGATTGCATCGCGCGACTCAAGGGCCTGATGCGCTAGCGCAAACGCGGCTGCCGCTTCGTGCCGGTCGCATTGAGCTGTCGCATTCCGAGTCGCCTCGTCCGCAGCGCTCAGTTCATCAACAGCATAGACAGACTGAACCCGCTGTGTCTCGACCTCGCCACGTGTCGAAAACAGGATCCGTTCCAGCGCCTCAACATCTGACGCTGCATCTATGGTGGCACGCTGCTCAAATTCGACCCTCGACTTGAGCTTGTCCCTTTCTTCCCTCAGATCATTGTGTGCGACCTGCGCTGCTGGTAAATCGATCTCAATACGCCGACCAGACATCTCCTCTGCCGCCTTGGCTTGCACACGCAAGCCAACGGCCTCATCTTGCGCATTGACCAGCTGTAACTTGCGTTCCGTGATCTCTTGTTCTGCCGTTGTCACGCGGATACGGAGCAGCTTGAGGTCGCTTTCTGCCCTGGCTTTGGCTGCTAGCTGCATGTTACGCTCCTTTTCGGCATCATCGCGGGCTGCGAGAAGTTCCGCGGCTTCCTTAGCTGCCAAGTTCGCAACCTCCTCAAGTTTGGGCCGACGTATAGAGTCTTTTTTTGCCCTTCGAGAGGCTCGATCTGCACGTTCACGTAGTTTTTCCAACTCCTTCGAAACACCCTCCGACTCGGCTTCGACCGCGCGTAGCTCCTCCTCAACGAGCGTCTTACGTTCAGTCAGGTCATCACGCTCCGCCTTCAGAGCCACGTGCCGGTCAGATGCAGCACGCAATCGAGTGGTTGTACGCGCAGTTAGTGTTTCAATGGACGTGTCGAAAAAATCTTCTTCAGCTTCCTCGTCATCTTCGTCGTCATCGTCATCTTCGTCTTCACCAATTGCAGTCAGGGCCGAGATATGGCGGGATGTTTCTGACTCTGCAAACCTGGCAAGCAGAAATTGAGTTGGGTCCAAAACTATTCCTTCCTGGAGAATTGCTCGTGTAATAGACACCGCGGCTTTGAGACATGACCCTCTTCGGCGGCGACGCTGCTTGGCTCCCTTCATCGCCGGTGTAACCATCCTCATTTTCCTCGTTAGCCTCTTGTATTTCGAGGTAGTTCTGCGGTTCTAGCACAAACTTGGCTCTTTTTGTCATCTTCTCCGCAATTGCTGAGGTAATAAGTTGCCTGTTCTCGATCATCACCTAGTGTGTCACAAAGCACTTAACGAAAGCTCCCGGACAGATGATTACACCAGCTTGCGCACTGACTGGAGACGTCGTCGGCCAACCGCGACTGCTTTCATATTGCGCTGGAGCTTGTGCGAAGTTGCATACTCGCCAACCTTCTGAGCAGCTTTAGTGGCAGACACGGTCATTTGGAGAAGAGCTTGCATCTGGTCGGCCTGGGCTCGTGCCTGCTCCATCTCTGAGGCGGCGGCTTCGTTCTCCTGAGTAAGTTCGGCAACAACGGAGGATTGCTTCTCTTCCGCTGCCAGCTGTTCTTTCAGTGCGCTTATCTCCTTCTTCAGCGAAGCAAGCATGGAATCTTTGCTGTCAATTACGACTTGTGTGGGTGTGTTGACAATTCTTTTTGCGCGAGATGCATACCGGAGTGTTGACTGTGTCTCTTCACGATTCCTTGAGGCGGGTGAAATAGCAGCAAGCATGCAAGTCCGCGCATTACCACCTAACGACCCCTGCAGGAGCCGCGTCAGCTTAGAATCGCGGTACGGGATGTGTTTGATGGCCTTCCCCTTGGCCGATGCAGCGGAATTAGCCGCAAGCGTCGAGATCACTGTTCCCAGCGCAAGTAACGACTTGTTGATCATGTTGCCCTCCTTGAGTCGAGATCCTGTCGCGCCTGTCTTCTGTTGACGTTCAGAACCTGCTAAGTCAACAAGGTTGAGCACCGCGAGTGCAATGCCAGATGCTTGGCTACCCGACTTGTATGTGTTAGATTCAGCAACGACCCTGCTTCCTCGCCTGACCGGGCCTGACGCGGCTAACTTGAGACCAGCTCGGTGCATCGGTGCCGTGGCGCCACCAGACTCGATGATGACACGAAAAATAACATGAGAGCGTGAAGATGTCGAGTTCATAGCCGTCTCTCCGTACGAGCGGTGCTTTTCGCCGATTGCGAGCACAGTGTCAAGCTCGGACTCTGAAGTAACCACCTCTTCGTGCAGGTCATTCACCACAGGGCCACGCGTCGGATCTTCTGTAATTTGGTGTTTCGTTCCTTCCCTTGGGCGCAAGAGGTCACGAATCTCTTCATTGTAGAGTTCAAGGTATGATACTCGCACAAGGCTCTCGTTCGATGCAATCTTGGATTCAAGGTTGCCTAAAGTAGTGTGAGTTGCGAGAAGTCAATATTTACGTATCTTACCAAATATTTCTTTCATAGAAAGTTTCAGTACACCTGGGTCGGCATCGCTACCAACCATTGTGTGCGTTTTCCCCGAAGAAGTTTGACCATATGCAAATATCGTAGAGTTGTAGCCGTCGAGAGTGTTTTGTACAAGCGGTGAAGCAATCGATTGGTAGACACGTGCTGTACTCACCGCCGGTCCAAACACGGCATCGTAGCTGTGCTCAGACATTCGATCTTTCCCCACATCATTAAGCTGCACAACCTTCAAACCAGCTTCCTCGACCATGACAGCCACTGATTTTGATTCCAGTTCTATCGAATTCAGCGGTCGGATGCGCAGCCCTACGCTCACGCGATCACAGGCCGACTCCAGCACTGGCGCCTCGTTAGAAAAAGACGTCATAGCGTAAAATTCAGGCAGTGATCACAAAGTCAGAGAATACTAGTCGGGAGCTTTACACACCTAATTGTTTCGCTGCAAAGGCTCAACCACATACAAGACTAGTGCTGAGAATCGACTCGTTTGGGCTCTAGAGCTCAAACAAGCTCACAACCAACGCCGTCCATTGGATATACGCTGCGTGCCTCGGTATTTTTCAGTTCAACATCCCGCTGAAGCTGCACTTATGGACATCGTGTGGTCCATATTTCCGTCCACTTGGCCTTTCGTATCTCCCACTAGCCTGAAGCTAAAGGAAGCAGGGTAAACTCCTCCCTCAAAGGGGGGCTGAGCTCCATTCAATTAAAGATGCCAGAATGAAGGCCGACGGGCCGCGCCTGGATCTCAACTCCGCCGATTCAAAACTCCGGTCTCTAACCCGGCTGCCAGTGGCACCACGACTACTGAGAATCGTATCATGACGGCGCACTTTGCTAGAAATGTCATCAACAGTACTCTTTAACTCCTCCAGTTGGCCCATCTAGCTGAAGAAGCGGCTCAGAAGCTAAGAGATGATCAAGCTATGGCAGATCCTCTTGCAGCAACTGAAAGAGAAGAAGCAGCCAGAGCAGAAGCAGCAGCGGCTGTAGAAGCTAGACTTAAGGCTGAGCGTGACGCCGCAAGAAATCAGTCACCAGCCTTAGCAGATCGACCTTTACAAATGATTGGCAATGCCATGCAAACCATGAACCAGCTTTTGACTGAGACTGGGTCGACTCCGAGTCAGTAGGCTCAGTATGGGCCGACGCGACCGGCCGCGCGGCGGCCCGGAAGAGGCCCCACTCGACCCCGCTCCGCACCCCGGGCCGCCGCCGCCCCACGGACCCTACGGGCTCCCTGCCACAGTGGACAAAGATGGCGCCAGACCCGGGCGCTAGACCCGGGGCTCTTAAGGGCGACTAAGGAGGGGGGCAAGTCGCAAACTCAGCTTCGTTGGGTTTCTCGTGTCCAGACGGGGCCACAGGGAACCCGAAACGCCCCCGATAATTTTGGGTCGGCGGCTGGGGAGCGCGGCTGGGGGCATTACTCAGGCGCCGGGGGTGCGGGTGGGGCCCGAACTGGAAAGCGTCGAATTTCCCGCGTTCGGGGTGCGTTCGGGGGCGTCCAGGGGGCGTCAAATCGCGGGCTGAGTCCGGATGGTTTCTCATGCCAAGGCGGGGGGGGGGGGATACCGATGTCCGGGTTTCCCACGTCCAGCTCACAGCCGACACCAAACCAATACCCGAAGTTATCAACATTCCCCCGCGGGGAATCACCAGCATTGCTGCGTCCAGGCGCAAAGCGCCTTGCTTTTTGAGCAGAAAAGCCATATGCGAGGGGGGCGGAATAAATTTCCTGTGTCCGAGTGAAGGCGCGATGGTCGCGATTAAGCCTCCCCCGATTTCCTTTGGGCCGCCATAGGAAGGTCTCGAGCGGCAAGTCTTTACCCCATGTGGGAAGCTATTTGATGCAATCGGCAACTATCTGCGAGATTTGTAGAACGGGTGATCGCACCGCCATTTTTAGCACACAGCCCGCTTTTTCGTCAAGTAGGAGCTGGGCCCGGACCAAGACGCGAACGTCCACCCAAAATATTCCAGAGAGATGAAGGCTATGGGGTACTCCCGCTTTTGTTCTATCAGTAATGGTTTGAGAATTGTCTTCTGGCCTAAGTGAGTTATAATTTCAGGATGCTAGATTGACTGATCACGACGCACTGCATTCCAAGGCACGCTGTAACAGCGGTGACGGCACTTTCTAGGTCTTTGAACTGCAAGCTAAATTTTTCTAGTACTTCTCCATCTCTGTCAAGAGATTCCCATGCGCTACGGAAATCAGTATCAGCGACCCGTGCCTGAAGAGCCAGTCAACACTAATCCTAGCCGTAGAGAAACACACCTTGCCCATAAAATCATTAGTGGAAATCTCAACGTCTTCTAAAGGATACTCTTCTGCAAATCCATCTTCATCACCTTCAATTTCTGCAGTATTTGGGTCGATTTCAAGAACACGGAATTTTAGTTCGGCTACAAATTGAGCGGCAAAAATATTACTCTCACTAGTGTTCCGACGCAGCACCAGCCAAGATCGGGTCGTCACACCTGTCACAGATTTTGTTGGTAGACCTTCACACACTAAATTTAGGGAATACCGCATCGAAGCTTGGCAGCACTGATGGACTGCACAATGGTGTAAACGTTGTCGTCGTCGGTGGATTCGAGAGTAATACCTGACATGCCATGTTCAAATAAACCAATGGGCAAATGAAACACTCCAAACATCACGTGCATCGACCAGAAGTTGATCGGCAATGGTGTTAGTGATAAGAAACTCAAGAATGACATGGTCATTATCCATTATATGCTTGACAACTGAGACAACATACTCAGTCTCAGACTCGGTCAACTCTATTGGTGATGTTGACCGAAACACTTTGCCGAGTGTAGCAAATTCAGGCATCTTGTATAGCTCGGTAGCAACGTCCTCTGTTGCTGGGCTAGACGTATGTATAGCAGTGCTTGCACTCTACGAGAAAATTGTATCAGCAAGGACATTTTAAAACCCTGACCTGGGCTGAAGCTGCAGGACCCATATCGTCGACGACGGGTAAAGTTGTCATATTCAATGCTAGCCCTTCTTCCTCGAGACCGTGTGCCACATTAAATTTATTTAAGGCGCATCCAAGCCGGGAAAATGACATGGAAAACGGTTCAAGCAACAAGTTGACTTCTGTAGTATTCTGTGGTGAGCATTTATGCGAAGCAAAATTATTGCAGTCCATGATTTCAGCTGAAGAATTATCATTTGCGGTTGTGGAGAGTACAGCAACAAGATCGTCACCCAGAAGGCGAAGAGCAAGTGTTGCACGATCGCGGACTTCGTCATCTTCATCGCGCAGAGAACGGCGCAACAGCACTGATACCGAGGCCCGTAGCGTCGGGAGCTGCGCTGCAAATTTGGTGAGCGCCGTCACAGCCGCTGCTCTCACAACTGCGTTCTCCAGAATAACCCTGTTGTAGACGAATCGTATGTATCGTGCGGGTGCAGCTGCGGTTGGGCCAAGGGAACCAACGAGGTGGAGAATCTGTGTTGAGAGCGCAGTGAACTCACAGTCTTCAATGAATTCACAGAGATGAAGTAGTGATGACTCCTTGGTTTCAGGAATTGCACACATGAGGGCAACAATAGCATCGACTATGGCCTTTTTGAAATCAAAACCACCTTCTTCCCGCAAAAAATTAGCGAGAAAACCGACAAGCACGCGATGCTTGAGAGGGTACTTGAGGCAAAGCTCACGAATTGCTGTAACTACGACAATTTTGAACTCATCGGCAATTTCGTTCATGAATGATGATATTTGCTTCATCAGGCGATCGACAGAGGACTCAGAGCCTGTCTTAAGTAAGGTTGTTATTGCAAATGTTGCGATTGAGCGGTTGCTGTCGGAGATAAGAGACTCCATATCGTCATTGCATTTGATGACCGCTGCTGGCTTTGCTATTGCTATATCACATAATGCCCGCATCGCTGCAAGTCGAAGAGTAGCTTTTGGCGAAGACAGAAACAGCTGCAATACTGCTACAGCTGGGCCGAGGTCGCGCTCTTCCACACCTGGTAGTGAAACAATAGCTTTGGCTGCTTCATAAATCACTGCTTCTGAGCGATGGCGAAGTGATAGTTCGAGAAATTGATAAGCAGCGCGACCAGTTGCGCTGGCGAGCATGTCTACATCGCTGCCTTTTAAGATTGCGGTTATGTATCGGATGAGCAAGCATGTTGCCATTGGGCTGGAAATTGCACCACGGGTCAGCTGTGCAACCATTTTGGAAATTGCAAGGCGGTCATGCTGCTTGATTTCATACAACAATGACAATGCATGGAATTGTACCATTTCTGACGGAGAGTGCAAAGCCTCCTGCACTTCGTTGACCCACCTCCGGACGACATCCGGGGACCCCCTAATCAGGTGCGCGCCTACATATTGTCAAAGTAACAAAGCACACGAAGTCTAGAACGCAGTTGTTCACCGGCCACTAAAGCAGACGACGATACCATCGCGTTCTTGTCTACGATTGCCTGCTTCACATATCGCTCGATTGCACCAAGCATTGTAGCATCAATCCTGAGTTTGATGGCTTGTAGGTTGTGGGTAACAGTGTCAAAACTAACATCTTTGCAAGTACCCGAATCGAGTTTGCTCGAAACAAATCTTCGTTCGAGTTCATATCTTTGGTGAGCGAGGAGGTTACAATAATGACGTCATCAGGGTTGCATGTTTCTGCGACCTATTTGAGTAAGCCACGTGCAAATTTATGCAAGATCCCAGCAGAAATGACAACCTCTTTGATAAAAAAGTACACCATTCTTCGAAGCGATGCATCAGTTGATTGGAAGAGTTTTGTTACACCAAAGAAGACCTCAGTCACTTCCGATGACGACATGGCATCACCTTGAGTCACAATGTGCAGAAGTTTGGTGATAAGCTGCGAGCACTTCCTTGGAGATTCTGTCACGACTTTTGCATCTGAGAATACTCGGCATTCTTGTAACACTGTGGCTTTTTCAAGATCGGCAAACGGCGAAGCTGAAATCAAAGTCAGGTGAATGGTTGGGTTAAAACGCACGACAGTCGGCATCCTCGCGCTTAAACTTATCCTTCAGACCTTGAATTTCTTTGACCATAGATGAGAGAGAGAGTCCGCTAGTTTCTTCGAGGCCATCCGACATCTCGGCTCACGGATCGACGGCCGATGTCTGCTGCTACTAGCATACACAAGGATAGCTAGGGTTCAACGTAACTTCGACCACGGTCGCCACAGCGCTCGTTTTGCGCGGGGTTTTGCCTGGGACTTGCCAGTCGTCCTATGGGGAGTTGCCCAAAATAGGAATGGCGTCCATTGGACACGATCCGGCGACCACAGAGTCCTACCAGTAGCTGCATAGGGTCCCCGGCTTATCCCGGTGCTCCGACAATCGGGCGTTTGAAACCGAGGACCACGACGACGAGAATGAACCTGAGATTATTTTGACATCGACAGTGTCGGGGAGCCTCCCTGACCACTCCTCCAAAGCCACATAGGCCCCCTGGACGGCGTCCCACAGTGCGAGCTGCGCGTTACTGAGCCCAGTGCACCGATCAAAACTCAGATTCTGATAGCCTGGATTTAAAAGTCAACATTTTTGTTGAACTTCAGCACTTTTGTTGAAGTTAAATCTTGCGATTTCGCGACCCGAACCAGCGACCGCGCGCAAAAAGCCATCGCAAACGTGCAATTAACGCGCGAATATCATCAAACTTGCTTTGATACGACCATAACCCAATTTTGGCCGTGATTTCAGCCCGCGGACCGCCGCGACACCGCGCCCGCGCGCGCGGTCGACGTACAGCCTCTATGGACGACTAATGACTCTGGCTCCGCCGGCCGGAATTCGATGATTGATCTTTATTAATTAATTTCCTATGGGTGCACCTAGATGTACGTTGATCGGGGCACTGACTGAGCCCAATGGATCTAGATACAGCGCCCAAAAGCTGATCAGGGCTGACGAATTCAAGGCCTGGCAGGGAGATGGGGTCGAGCCCTTCCGCGACCAACCTTATAACCCTCCCGCCGCCCGGTTGGGCTTCCATTACCGTCGAGATTACCAGAAAACCATGCCCAGTGAACTCTAGCCGGTCGCCCGACCCCCGGACTAGGGATGTTACTTAGTATTTTTTTAGCTGGATCTCAAGAGCTCGCCGAGATTACCTTAAATTTACAATCTTAGGCTGAGTGGAGTTCCTAGGGCCGAGCATTACCGGAATTACCTAAGACCTACGGAGGCCCTTAGGGTGTACGTAAGAGCTCCGACGTACGTGGCATGTCACAGAACATACTCGTGCTGCCCCTGAGGCCCCGCGGCCCCGCGGCCGCCGCCGGCGGCAGGACCCCCCTTGCGTCGAACGGGACCCCAGGCCCTGAGGGAACCCACGACGTCCCCGATAATTCTGGGTCGGCGGCTGGGGGCTTTATTCAGGCGCCGGGGGGCGCGGGCGGGCCCCAAACTAGAACGCGTCGAATTTCCCGCGTTCGCACTCGGCCCGACTAATATCCCGGCGCGGCTAGCTCAACGCAAATAGTCCCCACGGCGCGGCTGGCACCTGAAAAGTTCTGCTTTTTACACTGCTGGCGGCTGGGGGCTTCACGCGGGCGCAGGCGGGGCCCGAACTAGAGCACGTCGAATTCCCCGCGGGCTGGGTCCGGCGAGGCCGATACTTGCTGGCGTCAAGCGAGCGAACATGAACCCACATACATCCCCGACAATGTTGCGTCAGTTGGAAATTTGACAGGCAACATTTTTGCCGCTAAAACCACGCATATGGCCGCGCACCCGGGGCATGCAACCAGCGACTTGATTCAAGAGCCGTTCCAATTCTCGCTCGAGCCGCAAACTTGAGATCTAGCGTGTTCTCTCGTCCGGTAGGGTCATGACTAATTTAGTTGACTTGGCAATAGGAACTCTGTTTCAGTTTTGCAAACACTAATTTGGCCAAGAAAAGGGCAAGGGCAGGTCTGCTTCCGCGCACCCAAGGGACTCTAGGGACAATGTGTTTATCGCGACAGTCACGTCAGACTCTGAGGGCCGACAGTCTTTGAGCATGACAACACCCGTGGGTCTTACCTTGGCAACTGCAGGGATGTAACGCTGATCAAAGAAGAAGGAACAATGCGCTTGCTGAGCATCTAATATACGAGACGGGTTGGGAAGAAAGTGATGTTTCTCGCTGTGTGATTCATCCTCCGCACTTTTTCCTTCGTTCAGCTGCGTGTTCTTCGAGCTTATTAGTCTGACGGTGTCCGGCGCATCTGAATGATAAGAATCACGATGATCTTTTTCTCTGTCTCTCATTCTGTCTCTAGCTTGCTGCTTCAGAGTTGTTGACAAGATTGCGGTTACAACGCGCTCCCTCTTGGCTTCCTTTTTCTCTTTGATCTTGGATGGATACGCGTACTTCGATGCCGTGGATGCGCAAAATACACTAAAAGACGTGGGCAATCTGAAATCCTTATTCACTCCAACCAGCACAGACGGAGTGAGCGCAAGGGAAAAGAAGTGCAGCATTGGATACCAATACCAATGTTGAGTCCAAAGAGCAATACCTATGCACGCGCTTGGGCGAATGAAACCACCAGATGAGCACAGAGAAACAGAGCAATTCCGCCCACCAGCATCTATGATCCCAGCAGCGACAATGGCACCAAGTTTGGTCAATGCGGAAGGATATTTGTCTTTAACCATTTTAGCTATCTTTTCGCGAAACCATTTGACTGACGGCGTGTTAAATTCTGACTGCTGCATCAGGATAAGAGACAGCGACAGCAAGCAACCCTGCCGGACGAAGTCGACAGGGTCGGATAGCATTGGCTGCAATAAAAGCAGAGACTCGGGATCTCCAGTACCAGCGCACGAAATTCCTATGGCTAGGCATGCACCGTAGCGAACATGAGGATTGAAGCTCTCCGCTAATAATGTTACCAGAGTTGGTACTCTACGCGGACTGCGAAACAAGACCAACCCAAGACACGTGACAGCAGCTCTGCGCACATCATCTGAAACATCAGACACAGCAACGTGTAAGAGACGCCGGACTGCAGAATTGTGCGCCGTTCCAACATAAGCTAACCCGATCGCATACATACCCCCATACCGAATGATTGCATCACGATCTCGACAGAGCTGCTCTATCACTGGCTCAGCAAGATTCTCTTGGCCAAACCCAATAAGAGCTAATGAGAGGACAATGCTGCGAATTATTTTTTCATGTGCG
>NW_008705602.1:64775-65756 GCF_000186865.1 Aureococcus anophagefferens
GCAGTCGCAGGGATCGTCCATAGCCGCTATAAGCCACTTTTGCGGGATTTTTTTACTAGGGCTCGCTCCACATGAGGGCGATATTCGCCGCTTTATCAGCGTTGGCACGACTTGGGAGAAGAGTGGTGAGATTAAGACTGCCAAGTTTCAGGTCTGAAGACCATGGGGCTGGGCGCGCGCGGCGCCATCGTCTAATGCCTCCTCATTAGCAGCCTAACCATCTGAACGTAGGCGGCTTCGCCGCCCCGCGGCTGCGTAACTGCGTAGCATAACTCGTGAGCGTGGCCTGTGTAAAGAATCTAAGTCCCGTACATCAACTTGACGTTAAGGTACAGTCCGCAGTAGTCCCGTACATCAACTTGACGTTAATGTACAGTCCGCAGTAGCAGGATAAGCACAGTGGGTGAGAGGGGAAGCTCAGTGTGCTACCTTACGGTAGCTCAACTGGTCATAAGATAGTAACTGATTATAAAGAAGGGGAACGGGAAAGAGACCCCAACTAGGGTAGGTACAGTACTAGCATGATGGTAGTAGGGTAGTGGTAGTGTAGCGTACTGTACTACAGTATAGTCATGGAGATAGAGAGATAGAGATAGAGAGACCGACATCAAGGTCAGTCTATATTCTTTGCAGCTTGGCCACCGCAAAATAATAGTTAATATTTCTATGGCGCGCGCCAGCCCTATGGTGGTTTCGGGCCTTGTTCACTAGGATATATCCTAGGGGCTATACGGATATATCCTGCACGTTGTGCTACGGGAAATAGCATGGGGGACGACAACTGGCAAAATTCTGAGGAAATGGCGTTCATCCCAGAGCAAGTCGAACCGATGTTAACTTCTGTGCTAACCGCGGTGTTGGCTAATGAAGTCTACGACGAAGCAAAAGTAGCCACATGGGTCGATCTGATCTGTGACAGATCTATGGAAACCTTGACGAAATTGAATAAACCATTCAAGTACATTGGTATGTTCCGATGAT